>NW_022196896.1:130347676-130368687 GCF_008632895.1 Mastomys coucha | reverse complement strand
GGGGGGGGGGGGGGCTCGCAGCTGGAAGAACTGGGGTAGAAGCCAGTGGGGAACGAAGCACCAGGTAGCCAGTCTCTGTCTGAGCTCCAGTTCTGCTGGAAGCCCAGGAGTCTTTACTGCTGTCTTTGAAGAATCTGGTCTCTTCAAGGTGACTTGGGCTACAGAGCACAGCAGCAAGTCACGAGTAATCCTGTTTGGGCCTGATCTGGCCTTCTGTGCTTGGCTCTACTCGGAACCAAGGTTACTGCAAGGTCAGAGCGGTGTGTCGTCTTGTCAGCCTTGAAGATGGATGGTCAGGTGGTCGAGACAGTCCTTAGTGATGAGGGTGCCTATTGCCGCCTGTGAACACATCCTCCTGAAAAGAAACTGTGTCTGCCAAGACCCCCAGCACTCCGAAGGATTCCAGCTGTTCCGTGGGGGAGGTTGGAATGTAGCAAGTCCAGACACTAGTTACCTTATTTTGGGCTAGTTCAAACCTCAGAATAGCTATTCCTTGAGCAACTCTGAGCAAACATCCTGTGACTAACACATTAAACACCCTTCGGAACCTAGCCACGTAGCAGACTACTAGCTCCCACTAGCCCCAAAGCTCATACAATATCTTGGGCCTGTAGATAAAGCTTCTCTTATCTCGTGCCTGACTCTCTGATGTACCCACCAATCTATTTTAAACTTGTCTTGATTCATGGGCTTTGTTCTGTAAAATTATTAAAAACTAAACAAAACTGCTTCCAGATTGGAAGTGGGATTTGGAGTAACCCAAATCTGTGTACCTCAGGCCACGGTCACTCCAAACGGCCACAGAAGGCACACCTTTAAGGTGACAGCCCTGGCTGTTTGCTTCGACACTACTGAGTCAAGCAGGAGTTTGATCCAAGGTAAAGGAGACCAATAAGAAATAAAGGCAGAGTGACAGCTTCCACCCCGGCCTTGTGGGCTCAAGTGTGGGGTCAGCCTTTTCTGCAAAAACAGGTTTGAGGCAACTATTATTGCGAGGTATCATTTTGGACTTTTAGAAAATTCCTATGCTTGCCAATACCCAGGAATCTAAACTGAGGCTCATGACCTTGGGAAGCATGCATCTCTACAGCAGAACAAATGTTTATACAAGTACGATATCCCAGCATAGGAGAGATTCTAGTTCTTTGTACCTTCTTCTCCTTCTTCTTTGCCCCTCCTAATTATTATTATTATTATCATTATTATTGTTGTTGTTGTTGTTGTCATCATTTCTGAGAGCGGAACCTGGGGCCCCCTGATGCTGCTAAGAACAAGCACTCCACCACTGAGCTGCCACCTATACTGTCCTATAAAGACACTGGTCTTGGCACTACAGATGGCTCAGCACGTTAGAGCACTGACTACTCCTCCAGAGGATCTGGGTTCGGTTCCCAGCACCCCGTGGCAGCTCGCAGTTGTTTATAACTGCAGTTCCAGGGACTTGACCCTGTCTTCTGAGGTCTTTGATCACCAGGCACTCTCTTGGTGCACATACATGCAGGCAAAACTTCCAGACACATAAAAATAAAGAAATCTAGCAACAGGAGCACACATCTTGCTCATCTTGGTGGTACATGCCTTTCATGCCAGGAGGCAGAGACAATAGAAAGTTCCAGGCCAGTCAGAGCCTGTCAGAAAGGAAGCCACATTGATTCTAGCAAAGGAAGCAGAGGAAGCTTCTCTCTCTCTCTCTCTCTCTCTCTCTCCCCCTCTCTCTCTCTCTCCCTCTCCCTCTCCCTCTCCCTCTCCCTCTCCCTCTCCCTCTCCCTCTCCCTCTCCCTCTCCCTCCCCCTCTCCTCTCTCCTCTCCTGTTTTGTTATTGAGACAGGGTATGTAGTACATGCTATCCTGCAACCTACTATATAGACAAGGCTAGTCTCACTCTCAGAGATCTGCCTGCCTCTGCCTCCTGAATGCTGGGATTAAAGACTGGGCCCCAGGGCCCCCACACATGACGAAGCACTTTTGGATTTAATGACATATTTATTATAAAGGAAAAAAATAAGAAAGACATTTCTTGTTATTGCATAAGTCATGTATCATGTTAAAACACAGTTTCTATTAACTCAGGAATATTAAAACAAGTCCTTGGGATGACGGTGCCATAGCGCTAACCATTGTGAACAGTTCCCTCAATTGTCTCCCGGCCCTCTCTCTGTTCCCCCCTCCATTCTGTCAGGTGTCAGGATGTTGAGGCAGGCATATTAACTAGGCTCTCTTTTCGGGGAAGAGAGAAGGTCTGTGTGAAACTGGGACAGAGAGATCCTTCATTACTGTTTTTCCATTCAGCGCCTGCCAGCTGAGTACGCTGGGAATGGCAAGAATTTTCTTCCCTCACTCCCCTTTGTTACAGTTCTCCCGGCCTTGGGGCCTTTTGGCTTCTGCCCTTGACTCGCCCTGGCCTTGACTGTGGCTGCTCTGCATTCCTGGGCAGGGCTGGAGCTTCTAACTGGGAGTTTGGCACCTGAGGCCTATCTGCAAACTGGCCACAGACTAGCTTTGTCCCTGGCTGCCTCTGACCCCCCAGGGACAGATCATTCTCTGAAAATCACTCTGCAGGATCCATCCTGCAAGATCCGGAACCTGAAGCCAGAATGTCTGGCAGGGCTAATTCTCATCTGGGGAGCAGAACCCAGCTGGAGCCCTGGTTGTTTGGAAACTTCTTGTCTTTTCCTCGCCGGTTCATTCCTGACCTGCAGTTTTGCTACTGTGAAATTTATGAAGTCATCGCATGTGATTAAAGAATCTTGTTTGGAGAATTTCCTGCCATAATACTTTCACTGTATTAGAGAAAGGGAGAAAGAGGGAGGGAGGGAGGGAGGAAGCAGGGGGCAGGGAGGAGGAAGGGATAAAGGGAGGAGAGAGAGGGTGGAGTGTGTGTGTGTGTGTGTGTGTGTGTGTGTGTGTGTGTGTGAGAGAGAGAGAGAGAGAGAGAGAGAGATTGAGAGAGAGAGAGAGATTGAGAGAGAGTGTGTGTATATAGTCTAGACACTCAAAAATGCCCGTGTACTTTGAGTCAACAGTTCTACCTCTTTTTTTTTTTTTTTAAAGATTTTATTATTATACGTAAGTACACTGCAGCTGTCTTCCGACACACCAGAAGAGGGTGTCAGATCTCATTACAGATGGTTGTGAGCCACCATGTGGTTGCTGGGATTTGAACTTAGGACCTCTGGAAGAGCAGTCAGTGCTCTTACCCACTGAGCCACCTCTCCAGCCCAACAGTTCTACCTCTTACAGAAACTATCATAGATGATGCTCAGAATCCACTGTGAGTTTCAGAGATAGAAAAGTTCCAGCCACCATTTCTAACACCATCCTTACCTCCATTCCCATTTTATACAATACAAAAAAAGAAGATCAAACAAGGTCAGGCCTCAGTCTTAGAGAATCAAAGTCTTAGTCTCTAAACGTTGTCCTATGGTCCATTATTAGAATGATAGGTCCTAGTAGCTAGCAAATATTATGCAGAAAAAGGGTTGCTGGGCAGTGGTGGTGCACGCCTTTAATCCCAGCACTTGGGAGGCAGAGGCAGGCGGATTTCTGAGTTCGAGGCCAGCCTGGTCTACAGAGTGAGTTCCAGGACAGCCAGGGCTACACAGAGAAACCCTGTCTCGAAAAAAAGGAAATTTCGAGTTAGATTTCCTTCCTCTGGAAGTCTCTGCAGCCTTTGATGTGCTGCTGCTACTTTGGCAGCCTCTGGGAAGCAGCAGGTGGACTCTTCATCCTCCAATTTACTGCAGCAGGAAACCTTTCCCCCACAAACAGCACCATGGGGCTACTCAGAAAACACCCATGGGCCATGGCACCTCCTGTGCCATTTGCTGTTTTTGAAAACCTTGAATTTAGTTATTGATCCCAGAATCTTACAGGACTAAACCAAAATCTAGGTTTCCATTTTCTGATGGTTAAACATTGAGAGCATTTTTGATTTCTCAGTATAACTAGAATGAATTCTGGTGGTTTCATGACCATCTTCACCATTGCCTTAAGAGGTGGGATCCTACCAAAGAGCCTGGACATTGTAAGACTTTAGAAATACAGCGTCTACGTTATTGCTAAGTAGGGCTGATGGGGTGGCGTACAGCAGCCTGGAGCTCACAATCGCTCTGACACTCTGACTCAGCAACCAGAGGATGTCTGGCATGCTCTAGACGAGGATGGTTTATTTGTGGATTGGGCCTCCTCAAAGACCTACATGATTCATGCTGCAGCCCGCAGAGGGTGTGGGGGCATGCCAATGTTCCTGGTCCATGTTGCCTCCGAGGGCCACATCGACTTCCATGATCTGTGTTGCTGCCGGAGGCCACGTTGCCGTCTGTAGTCCATGCTGCTGGCTGCTATGGACAAGGAAGCTTCAACCGCAGTAGCATCTATGACTGCAGACTCATGATTGAGAATGAGAGACAGTGAAGGTTTCTGTGACAACCTCTCTCCCCCCATTCTACTCCTCTACAAAAAAGAAACAGTCCAGGCAGGAAGCTATTGAAGGGAGCCCTTAAAAACTTGATGAAGAGCCGGGTGTGGTGGCACACGCCTTTAAGCCCAGCACTTGGGAGGCAGAGGCAGGCGGATTTCTGAGTTCGAGGCCAGCCTGGTCTACAGAGTGAGTTCCAGAACAGCCAGAGCTACACAGAGAAACCCTGTCTGAAAGAAACCCTGAAAGAAAAAAAAAAAAAACTTGATGAAGATACGGAAGCACAGCTCCTTACTGTCCGTGGGTCTGGCGGGGGTGGGGCTGAAGGTGGGGAAGGATTCAGGTTTCTTTAAGGGGCTTTAAACATGCTCCAGTGAGTATATGGGCAACACAAATAAGACTCAGTGTCTTCCCCTCCCCTCCCCCTCTCCTCTTCCTCCTCTTTCATTTATTTATTTAGAGAGGGTACAAGGTAGCAGGATGGATCTGAGAGGAATGGGAAGTGAGTATGATTGGGGGTGGTGCGTTGTATGTAATTCCCAAATAATCGATAAAAATATATTGGAAAAAAAAAAGAAAAGGAAATACCGAGTGGCTACTTTTCAGAAAGGTCATGATGCCCGATAGCTTGAGTCTTGAAGGACCATGTGGAAAATGTCTCATCCTCCATGTGGTGCTATTGGAAGGTGGAAAGAGATGCAGTGGGGGGGGGGGGGGGGGGGGCTGTCTGTCTGTCACTGGGGTCATTCCCTTGAAGGGAACTTGTGCAATCCTGGCAACTTCTCTCTCTGTTCTGTGACCCCTTGTGGAGTGAGTGGTCTCGCACCCGCCATGGAAAGTCTTCTTAACTCCAGGCCACATCAGACCGACTGCTACTAGGCTCGAACCCCTAACCCTGAGGTGACATAGCCCCTTTTTCTCAGTTGATGACCTCAGATGCTTTGTTAGCGTGGTAGGAAACTGACTACTGCAACATTCATCCACAAAAGCTGAGAAGTCCAGCATGCTGATGGCCACTCCTTTCTACAATGTAGACAACCGTAAAAAAAACAAGTAGTAAGGCCTTGGTAGTTAAAAGTGGATATTGCTCTTCCAGAGGGCCTGAATGTGGTTCCCAGAACCCATGCTGGGCAGCTCACCACCACCTCTATAAGTCCAGATCCAAGGGGGTTTGGACACACACACACACACACACACACACACACACACACACGAAATCTTAAAAACAAAACAAAACTAGGGGCTGGAGAGATGGCTCAGCAGTTAAGAGCACCGTCTGTTTTTCCAAAAGTCCTGAGTTCAATTCCCAGCACCTATGTGGTGGCTCACAACCCTCTGTAATAGGATCCGATGCCCTCTTCTGGTATGTCTGAAGACAGCAACAGTGTAGTCATATAAATAAAATAAATAAATCTTAAGGAAAAAACCAAGCAAGCAAGCAAGCAAACAAACAAACAAAAACCCAAACTAGCCACATGTCCAAAGAACATAGATAACCATCTCTTTGAAGAGACAAATTGGCTTTCCAGCATTTTCTGTGCTGCTCCTACATAGTACCTGGACATTATCTGAACACTGAAATTGAAAGTGTATATTTTGTTGAGTAGTCTGTGGAGAGCTGGAATTGGTGTCTGGCGTGTTGATTTCTAAACAGCCTTTCAAAGGAGGTTTTAATAAGAAAGCTTTTACCAACCTCTTGCAAGTGTGACCTTTATTCTGGAAGAATCTCCTGTCATCCTCCTGTCGATACTAATTCTGGCCTCTCGGAAGGTAAATTTCATCATACCAGTGCGTGGCTGAGTGTGTGCACTTCTGTTCTCCCTGTGTGGAATAAATGGATACATATTGTAGGCTAGAAATGATTTATCTCTTTGTCCTTCACAAATATTACCCTTTGGTCAATGCATTATTGAGTTTCAGAACTGCGACATTAACTTTGAATTTATTAAAACCCCCACGTCTCCAGCAATAACGTCCTTTAAGTGGCTTCACCGACAGATTTATTTCAGAGTGATTCCTTTGTGGGGAATGGAAGAAAGCGTAATGCATTACAGGCTGAGGGTTTTCAATAATTCATGACACCCACAGGCTATTGGCTCAAGAGGCAGCTTTGGCGTCAGAGCCCAAAGGGAAATCTCTGTCACGTGTCTGACTTCTGGGAAGTGGGGTTTGTGCTCACTCTAGCTGAGGGAGGGTGTTTTGGAAACAAGAAGTTGTGGGGAGTGATTGAGGAGGAACTCACCTGATTGGCTGAAAGACGGCTTTGTTTGCACCCTCTACCTTTAGCAAAGCTGTTTACCGCCATTGCTTTTTCCTCCCATGAACCAAAACCCTGAGTGGGCTTGACACAGGAGGAGTGCATTGCCAAGGGTGGCTGCACGAGACTCCGCAGAGCGTAGTGGTTAGGACAGACCTAGAGAAGGTCTGTGCCTGCGAAGGCCTGTGTACTGTATTGCGCTGTGAGACCTGGTGTGGTGTTTGTGGGCAGAGGAGAGTGGTGGACTCCCCACCACCCCATTTCTTAAAAGCCACCGAACTTGAGCGTGATCACGGCTTCTCTCTAGGTCTTCTGAGCATTCCAATGAGAAGTACGGAGACACACCATGTGGGAAATAGAGAGAATGGGTAGTTTCGTTGTTTGCTAGAAACACTATGGGATTCATCCGTCCTCTCTCCTTTATGCTCCAATAAAAACCAGCTGATTTTTTAATTATTTTTTTTGAAAGATCTTATTTATTTTGTGTGGGGTGGGGGACATGTGGCCCTGCCACACCTCACAAATAGAGGTCAGAGCTAGAGGATATGCTTCTCTCCTTCCACCGCGTGGGTTCCTGGGATTAAACTCAGGTCTTCACGCTTGGTGGCAGGTGCCATCCCATCAGCCCAAGTTTTATTTTAACCTAAAATCACCTTAAAGTTATTGTGTGATTTATATGATATAGTCTTTTGAATGTTAAAATTACTGGACCTTCTACTGCTAACAGTTTGGGAATGATCTAGTAATTATACATCCATTGCTATCTACCTTTTTCACAGGAAATTCTATCTCTGCTGCCTTTAGATATGTTTTCACTTTCATAGTATGTCAAAAGGATGTTTTCCTTTAAATTAAAATCCTCTTCATTTCAGGGGTTGTGGCACATTCTGTTATCTGCGTACATTTTAGTCAGCCTCGGCTAGAACAAAATGCTGCAGAGCAGGTGGTTTTAAGAACAGACCTTTTGGACTGGAGAGATGGCTCAGTGGTTAAGAGTACTGGCTGTTCTTCCAGAGGTCCTGAGTTCAATTCCCAGCAACCACACGGTGGCTCACAACCATCTGTAATGAGATCAGATGCCCTCTTCTGGTGTGTCGGAAGACAGCTACAGTGTACTCATATATATATTAAATACATCTTTAAAAATTATGTTTTAAAAAAAAGAACAGATCTTTCTTTCTCATGGTTCTGAGTTAGGTCCTGGTTCACAGACAGTCTCCTTTCTGTATCCTCACATACTGGGTGTGGAGGGACATTCTTCCTCTCTGTGTAATACTACAATCCCATCATGAGACTCTCTTCATGACCTCATCTGACCCCATGACCTATGACCTCCCATGATCTTCTCTCCCAAATGCCATCACATTGACAAGGATGTCAACACTGGGGTTGTGCAGAGCACATAGACATTCAGTCCAGGATATAACACAGTGCCATGACGAATCTTCACATTCCCTGATTTATATTTTCTTTACAACACAGGGAAATGTCTTTCTGGGCCTGGTGGTCAAGGTAGCATATATTTCCTGTAAGTAGACTTCTAGGCAAAGGGGATGCACACGTCAGTTTCTGCTAGGTCGTTCCCAGTGGCTTTTCGGGGGAGCACTAATTACCATCCCCATGTAGTAGATGAGGGTTTCTTGCTCCCCAGCCCCACCCCAACATTGAATCTGAGGTCTTTTAACGTTTAGTGAATTACTAATCATTTTTAGTTCATTCTTTTGTTAATTGAGTAAACATTTACTGGTAACTTGTAGTGAGTACCTGTTATTTCTTCATCTCTCTGTTGAGCTTTTTTTTCACCCACTGGCCTATCCCAACAGCTTTTAAAATAAATAAATAAATAAACAAACAAACTATTTATATTAACACTATATTTATATTAAAACTAGGTCCTCCTTCAAAATATACATGCAATATATACATTCAGGGAATAATTATCCAATCTTATTTGTGGAGGAGAGATTGTGGATTTTCTTAACGTTTCTGGTTTGGAGGCGGAAGCCCATCTGATGTGTCAGCACTAGCTGACCTCAGTAGGCAATAACGCTCTGCCTGCCGGAACCCTCAGCCAGCTGGGTCTGCGCTCCTTCCCTTGCTCTTCATCTCATCGAAATCTATCTTTCCCTTACCACCGTGTAGTTCTAATGAGACTGTCCTGGGCCAGCAGAGAGAAGAAAATTCAGAGGAAGGCAACACTGAAAATAAATCTGTACCTGGCTTTTGGCCCAGAGGAGATTTCATGGTCCATAAACCACAAGCGTATGTATAGCTAGGGAGCAAAATTTATTATTTAATCTTAAGCCCTGGAGAAGTCCAAGGGGGGATTTAGAGCTCCTACAGGGATGATGCAGCATAAAATTTTAATGTGTGGCTTAGGAATGCTTAAAATCTGTTTGTGCGCTGAGGCCTGAGACTGCTGCTTGCTTTTCAACAGTTCCATTCCCTGGCTCCCATGTACTACCGAGGATCGGCCGCAGCCGTCATCGTCTATGACATCACTAAGCAGGTAAGAATGTCTCCGACCTCAGATGTCCCGCTTGGTGACCATCCCAGAAACACTGAAGCAGACTGGCGCTTTGTGATTCTTGCCAGCGCCTGGGGAGCCTCGGCAATGTGGCAAGCAAGAACACTGACAGCTACACAGCCAGTGTGTTTCGCTCACAAGCCGCTTTGATTGATCGTCTCAATTATGAAAGCAATAAACATTCATCTGAAAGCTGACCCTTAAAAAAACATCTATTTATTTTATTTATGTGTATGAATATTTTGTCTGCATATATATCATACACTATGTGTGTGCCTGGTTCCCATAGAAGAGGGCATTGGATCCTTTGGAACCGGACTTGAGATACTTATGAATCACCATGTAGGTGCTGGGAACCAAACCTCTGAAAGAGCAGCTGAGGTTTTAATGGCTGAGCCACCTTTCCACCCATTAAAACTGAGCTTTCCCAGAGGCCAGGGCACACTGGTTAGCACTTTCCTGGAGAATGTTTTAAGTTCTGGGTGTCTCATCATGATAGCTTATTTTCTGTTAGTGGTTTCAGTTGCAGCACTCAGAGGTCAGAGGTAATATTTGTGTATATAAAGGTAACTGTGTGTGCGTGCTTGTTGACGGTTGTCCCCATTTATCTGTGGTTTGACTTTCTGTAGTCCTTGTTATCGAAGGTCAACTGCCATCTAAAAGTATTAAATGGAAAATTTCAGAAACAAGTGGTGCATTTAAAACAATGTATTCTATTATTATGACTACGCTACTTTGTTACTGGTTTTATCTTACTCATCCCACTTGTTTGCTTCAACTGTGCCATAAGGCACTCATGGGACAGAAACAGGTTGTTTCTAGGCTTGGGTTCCAAGCCAGTGTCAGGTGTCCACTGAGGACCCTGGAGTGTATCTCCTGCAGATGAGATTGACTGGAATGGATTTTGAGGTATATTCATTAACAAATGAGTGCTTTGATTTGATGGCATCCCTCTGGGATGCTGACTGGTAGCTGGTTCATTGGTGTCGTATAGTCCATGAGTTCTGACAGCTTTCGCCAAAACATCTGTCCACCTGGCCTCTGTGCTAGAGGAAGGCTATGAGTGAAGGGCAAGCAGGGCCTGAACAAACGTTTCTTCCGAAGTAAGCCTCAGTATTCGCTTGATTCTGAGATCCTGGTTCCCACCAGGTCAAGGCTGTTATTTCTAGTCAGTGGTTCTGACTGATGAAAGTTACACATGTTGATTTTTAACCCCCTCAAGCTTTAATCCAGAAAGAGGCATCTTGGCTAATGTTAATTAAGTGTCCCCTATAAACGTCTTGAATTACACCGGGTTTGTATCTCCACTTCTTTGAAGTGTATTGACAGGTCTGTTTAGTGACTCATCTTGTTTTTTGGTTAGGATTCATTTCATACCTTGAAAAAATGGGTCAAGGAGCTGAAGGAACACGGCCCAGAAAACATTGTGATGGCGATTGCCGGGAACAAGTGTGACCTGTCTGATATTAGGTAAGACACATTTCAAGTGTACAGGTGTGTGTGTATGTGTGTGTGTGTCATGGCTCCCAGCCACAAATATCTCTGATTAAGTGCAGTTATTTCTTTGCTTATGTTTATGCTTTCTGTGTAATGATTTAACTGATGGCCCCTCACTAGCAGATTGGAATTATAGGAAAATGATATAAATCTTGTGGTTACTACAATGATGAATATTAAATCGAACAGCCTAGACATAGCACAGCTGTATTGATTACCCTACACATTGTTGGACTAGATTGTTTTATCACCTTATTTTTCTTACTAACATTACTACTAATATAATTTAAGTAACACTTTCATATACAAATGGCCATGAGAAGTCTTGTTATTGTACACAACATCTGCTTGTTTTAGATTGTAACTTAAGGATGTAGTCCAATCTATATAATAATGTTACTATTTTGACATAATATCTAAATATGATACATTTTATCACCCCAAGCAGTAATGCATTATGGGACTTCCTTGACCTCCTGTCTTAGTCCCATTAGAAAAATCGTTAGCTAGAATACCCAAGCTGGGTTTTTATAAAGAAAAGAAGCTCATTGTGCTTTGCCTAGAGTTTCAGGAATCGAACGCTGACGACTATATCATGGTACAACATGGTTGAGGAGCAGAGAGGAGGCAGAGGCCATCTACAGAGTTGATCACTTGGTGAGGCAGGGGTCCGACAAGGTTCAGTGGCTTAGGTCGCTCTTTTTACAATGAGCAACTCTTGCGGGAACTAAGCAGTGTGTCACAAGGACCACACTGATCCCTTCCGAGGGTAATCGCCTCCAGGACCTAGTCCCCATCCATTCTTCCACCATGCTTCTTGCTCATGAGCCCTGAGGGCCACAGTCACACGACGTAACCAAACTGTGCCATGTAGAGAGTGGATGAGAGGCTTGATGACCAGTGAAACTCACCATTTTTGCAATGAATGCCATTTCAAAGAGTTATGTATTAGTCATCCTTTCCCGTGACAGATCCATTCCAATCTCCAGTGGATATCTAAAACCATAGACTACTTCATACCCCATGGATGTTGTGATTTATTTTCCTATATATACAAGTCTATGATGAAATTTATTTTATACAACAGGCATAGTAATAGAGATTAAGAACACTAACTAATAAAATAGAACTGATTGTAATAGTATAATATAGTAAGAGGCTGTTTACAATGTAATGAATTATTTATTTATTTCTGGAATTTTCCATGTGATATA
Source organism: Mastomys coucha (assembly GCF_008632895.1). NCBI lineage: Eukaryota > Metazoa > Chordata > Mammalia > Rodentia > Muridae > Mastomys > Mastomys coucha. Next base: position 130,356,775 of record NW_022196896.1, on the reverse strand, counting down.
TTTGGATTCGATCGATTGTGGGTAACTGAAGCCCTGGGAAGGCAAAACACTGGTGGAGGAGGCTTCTCTCTCTGGTGGGGAGGCTCCTCTGGTGGGAGGCTTCTCTGGTGAGGAGGCTTCTCTCTCTGGTGAGGAGGCTCCTCTCTCTGGTGGGGAAGCTTCTCTGGTGAGGAGGCTCCTCTGGTGGAGGAGGCTCCTTTGGTGGGGAGGCTCTTCTGGTGGAGGAGGCTCCTTTAGTGGGGAGGCTCCTCTGGTGGGAGGCTTCTCTGGTAAGGAGGCTTCTCTCTCTGGTGAGGAGGCTTCTCTCTCTGGTGAGGAGGCTTCTATTGCAGACTTGTTTTGCCTCCGTTCCCTTGACTCTGAGTTCTCAGGAATTTGTCACCATCATTCATAAAGAGCTACACCGTGCTTCTGGTTTTGATATCTAAATACGATTAAACCAAAATTAAATAAGCATTGAAAATGGATCTTGCCAAAGTCCTGAAAGTGGCGTTTGGTAAATTACCCTGTTTCTTTGTGTTTGCAAACATGTTATATCACACCGCATGAGGTTAGTTTGTAATCTCTGTGAGCTCCACTTAATCGCCTCTTTTCCGGTGGTTGGACTAGTCTGTAAGTCCTCCAGACTCAGATCAGATATACTCCTTTATTGTACTCCTGACCCAGCTTTTTGGCCAGTGTTTCCTACCGTGGGTAGGCTGAATTGGCCTCGCTGAAGGGGGCGGGTTCATCTGACACCTCATTGTGGTAAGGGGAACTTTGACAGAAAAGTCCTTTCTCGTGTGTGTGTGTGTGTGTGTGTGTGTGTGTACACTGTAGCTGTACAGATAGTTGTGAGCCTTCATCTGGTTGTTGGGAATTAATATTTTTTTAGGACAACCCTGCTCACTCAGTCCCTGCTCACTCTGGCCCAAAGATTTATTTATTACTATAAATAATTACACTGTAGCTATCTTCAGACACACCAGAAAAGGGCATCATATCTCATTATGGATGGTTGTGATCCACCATGTGCTTGCTGGGACTTGAACTCAGGACCTTTGGAAGAGTAGTCAGTGTTCTTCCTCGCCAAGCCATCTCACCAGCCCACAAACTGTGTTTCAAGTTGAATGCAATCTGCCTTTAGCTCAGGTTTTTGGAATGTCCCAATTGGTCTGTAGAGAAACGCTGGCCTAGCATCTCTGTTTCAGCTCCCCACATCTGACAAGGAGCTTGTGGCCCACAGAAGGAATGTGGCCAATACAAGATGGGGGGAGGCGGGAGCTCTTGATGAGGGACAGCCTCAGATCAGTGCAGTCTCCAGATAAAACAGGATCGCTGCCTCTCACTCCCAGGGTAGACTCACTGGTGTTCTCTGCAGACATCCTGATGTCTGCCTCACATTGTACAGATCTAGCTAAGATGAACTGGCAAACAACCCAGCCATCTGACTCAACTACACATGTACTCACGGCCAACTCTTCCCAAAGAATGAGGTGACATCCGAGCCCGCTGTCCCAGGTGGCACACCAGCCTCTCTGCTCAGCTTCTTTGCTTCAGTAGCGTGGCCCTGGTGAGGTCCGAAGCCAGCCCTTCAGGATCCCACAGGTGTTCAGAGCGTGGGTATAGAGCCTTTGCTGTGCTTGCAGTCATCCGAGATGAGAGGGCCCTTGTTTGGATTCTGCAACAGAGGAAATGACTTTCTATTGTAGTTCTTGTTCAAACCTCTGAATAGGTCAGTGAGAAAGACTCAGGTTTTCTTTTAAAGATTTATTTTATACATAAAGCACATATATGAGCACACTGTAGCTGTCTTCAGACACACCAGAAGAGGGTATCAGATCCTATTACATGGTTGTGAGCTACCATGTGGTTGCTGGGAATGGAACTCAGGACCTCTGGAAGAGCAGTCAGTGCTCTTAACCACTGAGCCACCTTTTCAGCCTGAGAAAGACTAATTTTATTTTTAAAAAATTAATTAATCAGTTAGTTTATTGTCTATCTCTCTATTATCTATCTCTCTATCTCTCCATAAATCCATCCATCATCTATCATCTATCTATCTATCTATCTATCTATCTATCTATCTATCTATCTATCTATCCATATATCATCTATCTCTCCATCCATCATCTGTCATCTATCTATGTATCCATATATCATCTATCTATCTCTCTGTCCATCATCCATCATCTATTTATCTATCTGTCTGTCTGTCTGTCTATCTCTCTTTCTATCTGTCCCTGCCACGGCATGCTTGTCAGAGACAGCTTATAGGGGTTCCTCCTCCTACCACGTGCGTCCTGCAGATTGAACTCGGGTCTTCAGGCTTGGCAGCAAGCCCCTTTGCTCACGGAGCCAGCTCACCAGCTCTGCGTGAGTTCCTTGAGATTTGACCTATGGCTTAGCACATGCTGGCTACTGGAGAATGTTCATAGAAGCCTCAGGCCAGTAAGGAGCTGGGTTTTTGTTTTGATTTTTTTTTTCCTGCTTGGTTTTGCTTTTTTGTTTTTTCCTTGTATTGGTGGTGTACATGTGTATGTGTATGCATGCTTACATTTGTGCACGTGCATACGGAGGCCAGAAGTTATTGAGGTAAGGTGCTTGCTGAACCCGGTGGTCACCAGTTCAGCTAGCGTGGCTACCCGGCTTGCCCTGGGGACGCAGCACCACCTCTCAAGTGCTGGGATTTCAGATGGGCCGCCATGTTGTCCAGATTTAATTCTTTATACTTGCATGGCAACTGCTTTCCCCACCAAGCCATCTCACCAAACCTCCCGCTAAGTTTTTAACACTTTTTAATTTTTCTTTTCTTTTTTTCAGTGGAACTAGAGATCAGATTTGGAGTGTGTGCATGCTAGGCTGGTGCCATACCACTAGAATGGCTAAGCAAACTGCTAGCCTCTCTAAGTTGACCTTGCTAGCTTTGAACTCACTCTGTAGCTCAAGGCAGGCCTGTGGTTGCTATCCTCCTGTCTTGACTTCCTGAGTAGCTGAGGTTATTAACCAGGCCTGGCTTAAAGACATATTCTTATATTTAATTTCTCCCTTTGAAGAGAGATAGGTAGATAGTTAGATGATAGATGGATAGCTGTGGCAGAGAGACAGACAGAGAGACAGAGACAGACAAAAAGAGCACCAGCCTTCTGAAAATAACATTGCTTTAGCTAAATTTTAAATTCCTTTTAACTTTTAGAATCTCATTCTTTTGTGACTAGCTGATACTGGTGTTCCATTTATGATAATGATATAAAACTTTCTAGAAAAATTTTAGTGCTGGCTTATGTTTATGACATCTACAGGGGAAGAATTTTAAGGAATATACTGGAACATTTTTACATGTAATAAATAGGTTCAGCAACATTGTAGTATACAAGACACAGAAAACTCAATTACATTTCTGTTTATTAATAGTGAGAATGCAGAAACTGAAATAAAAAACCCCATAATACCATTTACAGTTGTTCCAAAAAAATGAAATACTAGCTATTTACAGTTTCTGTGTGCTAAAAATTACAAAATGCTAGTGAAAAATCAAATAAGACTTGGACAAATGAAGAAACATGACCGTGTTCATTCGTTGGTAGTCTCAGCGTGGTAAAGGTCTGTTTGCTCTGAAGTGATTTCTAAATTTAAGTGAAGTTCCTGACTGTCTTAGCAGGGACTTAGCACAAGCAAGCCAATTCTGGGGCTCAGGAGGCAGCCTGAGGGTAGGAGAGCTTCCTGAGATCATGAGAACCTCGGCTCCTGTAAAATCTGGGATTGTCCTCTGTCGCCTATAACTGTAGTGTGGGGTGATGGGTAATCTCGGTTGTTAACCATGATGGACCAAGGAGCTCCTAGGCAGCTGGTAAGGCCCATCTGAATGTGTCTGTGAGGGCATTTCCCGTGTGGCACTGCAGGCTGGGTGCCAAATGGAACCCTGGAGGAAAGGGAGCATATTCCCGATATCCTTTCTCACACACTCCGTCTCACTCTGTCTCTCACACTTCGTCTCACTCTGTCTCTCACACTCCGTCTCACTCTGTCTCACACACTCCGTCTCACTCTGTCTCACACACTTCGTCTCACTCTGTCTCTCACACTCCGTCTCACTCTGTCTCACACACTCCGTCTCTGTCTCACACACTCCGTCTCACTCTGTCTCACACACTCCGTCTCACTCTGTCTCTCACACTCCGTCTCTGTCTCACACACTCCATCTCACTCTGTCTCACACACTCCGTCTCACTCTGTCTCTCACACTCCGTCTCTGTCTCACACTCCGTCTCACTCTGTCTCACACACTCCGTCTCACTCTGTCTCACACACTCCGTCTCACTCTGTCTCACACACTCCGTCTCACTCTGTCTCACACACTCCGTCTCACTCTGTCTCTCACACTCCGTCTCACTCTGTCTCACACACTCCGTCTCACTCTGTCTCACACACTTCGTCTCTGTCTCACACACTCCGTCTCAATCTGTCTCACACACTCCGTCTCACTCTGTCTCACACACTCCGTCTCTGTCTCACACACTCCCTCTCAATCTGTCTCACACACTCCGTCTCACTCTGTCTCACACACTCCGTCTCTGTCTCACACACTCCGTCTCACTCTGTCTCACACACTCCGTCTCACTCTGTCTCACACACTCCGTCTCTGTCTCACACACTCCGTCTCACTCTGTCTCTCACACTCCGTCTCACTCTGTCTCTCACACTCCGTCTCACTCTGTCTCTCACACTCCGTCTCACTCCGTCTCACTCTGTCTCTCACACACTCAGTCTCACTCTGTCTCACACACACATACTTTCTCTGTCTCTTTGTCCTCTTTTACTCTCTTGCTCTCACTTTCCCTCCTTCCCTCCCTCCCTTTTCCTTTCCTTCCCTCTCTCCCTCCCTTTTCTCTTCCTTCCCTCCCTCCCTCCTTCCCTTCCTCCTTTTCCCCTTCCTTCCCACCCTCCTTCCCTTCTTCCCGCTACAATGCGAGCCTCTCTGCTCTGCCATCTTGTCTGTGCCATGGTGGGCTAAGATCCCTGAGCTAAGGAGACTCTCCCTTCCCTTAAGTTCTTTGCTCAGGTGAGAGTCCCAGCATCCTGGAGCAAACACACAAGGATTAGTGCAGGGACTGTAGAGAACTCTCAGCAAAGCTCCAACCTGAAAACAGGCAGAAGACCGTGGAGTGGGAGAATGAAGACAAAGAGATGTTCAGCATCACCATTGGCCTTTCAAAATGGTGAAGTGAAGATCAGAGCCAGACCCTGGTGTTAGTGAGGGGCTGGAAAGATGGCCCAGTGAATAAAAGCACTGTCTGTGCACATCTGAGCTCAGTCCTCAGAACCCACGGTGGAAGGAATTAACGAGTTCTTGAAAGTTGTTCTCTGGTCTCCGCAAACACTCCATGCCGTGTGCGATGCTGCATGCTCCGTGCTGTGTGTGCGGCTGAGTGCAGGCCCCATCCTGTGCACGCAGATAAAAATGATAGCTAATAAAACCAGCGAGGCTGGAGCGCCCGTGAGGCTGGAGTGAGCGGAAAGCACAGCCAGCGACAGAGCCAAACCATGAAGCAGTTCTACAGTTGCTTGTGAAGGCAAACTTGTAATTCCCATCTGCAAAGCAACCGGACACCTGGGCATCTATCACAGAGAGCTGGAATTTGTGTTCACACCAGACCCATGCATGAATACTCACGGACTTTGGGCAACATCCCCGAACTGTAACGAGCCCGGATGTGATGTCATGGAGCAACTGACTGGCTAAGCAGGTAAGACTATGATGTACTTACTCCCTGGACCACTACAAGCAAACAGACCACCAGCTGAATGAGCCTTCAGGGGCATTGTGCAGAGTGAATAAAGCTATGTGTGAGCTCTTCATTACAATAACAAAGGCCTGACGTAATTCAGTTAGAAAAGGTTCATTTTAACTCAAGCTTCAGGGAATTCAGTCTGTGATTGGTGGCCCCTTTGCTTTGGGCCTGTGATGGTTCATGACAGTGGGAGTTTGTGGCAAACCAACACATTCATCTCATGGATAAGGATGTAAAGACCCAGGGCTGGCAAGATGGCTCAGCGGGTAAGAGCACTGACTACTCTTCTGAAGGTCCTGAGTTCAAATCCCCACAACCACATGGTGCTCACAACCATCCATAATGAGATCTGATGCCCTCTTCTGGGGTGTCTGAAGACAGTGTACTTACATATAGTAAATAAATAAATCTTTTTTAAAAGGAAAAAAAAGAAAAAGAAAAGACCCAAGCTCATAATTCTCTTCAAAAGCTTGTGAGTAATGACCTACAGTTTCTCATGAGGTATCGCCTCTAGAGCTGACACCACCTCCAATATCAGGAATGTTGGCCTCAGCCGTTAACACGAGGGTCTCCTCTTTGGGAGACATTTCAAGCCACAACAGAATCCAGTTCCAAACATTTCACTGTGTGTGATGTGACTTGTAACATTTTAAATAAAAACATTGCAGAACTAGAGAACAATATTAGGAGTGGTTACCCGAGGTTATATTTGGGGACAGTGGATGAGGGGGGTTATGTGGTTATAAAAAGACTGTCCCAGTGAGAGCCGCTTATGGACCTAAGCAGAAGGCGCAACAGTACAGAGCTCAGCACACATAGTTGTGTGACACTGTGCCCGAGGAATCTTAAACACACAGGGAACTGAGGACAAGCCAAAGTAACAATACCAAATCCAACATGGTGAAGTAATGCATTTATTGGGGTTTCTTATAGGAGTAGGGCTGGGGTGTTAACTACAGGGGCAGGGATGACTCAAAGGCAGTGTCCTCACTGAAAGCCCACACAGTGTGAGTGATGGCTCATAAAAACTGGAGACCAGGAGACACTGAGACTTGCAGGCAGCTTAGGTCAAATAGTCTAGTCCAGGCAGCATGGCTGTTCTGAGGCTCCTCATGTGTCCTTACTGCCCTTGGGGAAGGACAGGCTTTGTGTCTGTATTTAGTTTCAGGGACTTTCTGAGACTTATGAGTTGTTGGCTTCATGAGTCTTAAAAGAGCCTCCTTTCAGCGGTGGTGGCGCATGCCTTTGATACCAGCACTTGGGAGGCAGAGGCAGGTGGATTTCTGAGTTCGAGGCCAGCCTGGTCTACAGAGTGAGTTCCAGGACAGTCAGGGCTACACAGAGAAACCCTGTCTCGAAAAACCCTGGGGGGGGGGGGGTTGGGGGGAAGCCTCCTTGCAAGATGAAATATTTCAATTTGGAGGAAATGGGTACAAACAAGAGACTATCAGTAGGCCTCAGAAATCCAATTAAGAACACATCAGTGTTAACTCTAGTTTGTAATATTGTGGGGTAGTTTGCAAAATGTGACTAAAGAAACTTAGATCTTTATTATTTTTTTTTGAAATGGGGTCTCGTGTAGCCTAGGCTGACCTTAAACTCACTATCTAGCATCCTGCCTGTCTCCTGAGCGCTGAGGTTGTTGGTCTCCTGAGCGCTGAGGTTGTTGGTATGTACCACCAAACTTGTTTATTTTGCTTGGCTTTTCTTTTTCTCTTCACTTTATTTGTTTACTTAGTAGGGTGGAGGGCAAGAAAGCTGCATGGAGGTCAGAGGCCAGCCTGAGGGAGCTGGCTCTCTCCTTCCTCTCTGTGAGCTCTGGAGATAGAGTTCAGATCGCCAGGCTTGGCAGCAAGTACCTTAACCCACCGAGCCGTCTTGCTGCCCACCCTCTCCCCTGTAATAGAAGTTCACGTGTAGCTCAGGGTGGCCTTGAACTTGTAATCCTTCTGCTTCAGCCTACTGACTACTGCGTCTGGGAATACAGATGATTGTCTTCTTAAGGTAGTGATGGGGGGGTGTGGCCAGACGTCAAGACTGAGGGGCTGCCTCAGTTGCTCACTAACTTGTCTCTCACCATTTGTCTGGGATCTTCATCTCTCTGCCTTCCAGCGCTGGACTTAGAGACACAACACTGATGCAACTATCTATTTTTTTTTTTTTTTTAAACATAGGTGTGGGGATCCAAACTCGTGTCCTTGATCCTGTGCAGCAAATCTTTGCTGACTGAACCATCTCTAACTGCCTGAGGATGTTGTTTCTTCTAAGTGCTTGTGAATCTATAATTATATCCATGAAAATTTCAGTAAATAAAATTTACTGAATTTAGTTGGGGAAAAGGCTAGAATAGTGGTAAATGTATGCATATACGTATTATGCACACATCATTTATATACACAGCCAAACTTCTGGAGAGAGTTGTTTGTGACTGATGTTTTGCCAGCATATTGAGTGAAATGATTAATTTGGTCATATTGACACACATAGGATACAAAAGAAATGTAGAATGATGCTATTAAAAGCTGTCACTTAAGGCATTTTCCTAGCTTATTTGAGGCCCAGTGTTTAATCCTCAGACACACACACACACACACACACACACACGCACACGCACACGCACACGCTCGCATACACAAGCATGTACCACCACCACCACCAGGAAAGATAACTCTAAAAGCAGAAAGGAGAAGCCTGCTGAACTGGCCTCTGCCCAGAGTACATGTGCCTTCCAGACACAGAAATAGCAATAGTCTGACAAGTGACAGGCAGGGCCTGTGAACCCAGTGGGCACCCGCCTGCCGAGAGCTCTCTGTGGCAGGAGAATCAAGCAGTTGGTCAGCCAATCTGGCTGCTCCAGATTCTGCCTGTTGGCACGACTCTATCAGGGAGTGAGCCAAATCTCTAGGTCCCAGACCTTATTCCAAGCCTGTCCTCATTTTACTCTAATCCCAAAGTGCTTTGCTCTTTCATTATTTCCAGAAAGCTGGATATTTCGTTGGCAGTTACAGAAGAACGGTGTATAGAGCTTCTGTCTGTCTGTCTGTCTGTCTGTCTCTCTCTCTCTCTCTCTCTCTCTCTCTCTCTGTGTGTGTAAATGGTCTAATGATCTCATCTAACAGACTGGTGGAGTAAGCTGGTCTGCCCTTAAGAGGAGCTGTGTGCGGCATGCTGGGATGGAAGTAGGCTTAGCCTGTGTCTGGCAGACCATAGGAGTCATCAGGAGTGGAGGTCTGGGCTTAAAAGACAACAGTTCTTCAGTCAGTGTGTCTCTTGAGCATGTGTGGAGAAGACAGATGACAGGAGAGGTTAAGTAGTCCTCATCCAAACT
>NW_022196896.1:130339069-130347666 GCF_008632895.1 Mastomys coucha | reverse complement strand
GGAAGTCCAGATTTCAGAATTATTTTCATATCCCTAAAGTGCTATATTGGAGTTGGAACCTAAATCTAAATACATATACCTCACAAACCCAGCCAGAAAGTAATTTTATATAATATTGTGACTTTGTTTTTGTCCATAAAGTTTTATGGTATTGAATTTTCTACTTATTACATTGGTGTTCAAATAGGCCTGGGCTTTTGGAGCCTTTGGGCTAGGGCTGCTCAGCCTATACCAAAGGCCTGACCTGTTCATCCGGGTGAGAGGCCCAGGCAGTTCAGGAGATCCAGCCGAGCTCCTGATCTTACGGAGAGATTTCCCTGACTTGCCTGGAAGTTCAGTAAACAACCCTTCACCCCCACCCCCCCTCCGTACCAAAGGGTGGGAAGAGAGCCCCCCCCCCCCCCCCCCCCCCCCCCCCCCCCGTGAGACATCCGGGTTACAGGCATGGTGAAGAGTGGCACTTGTACTCACGGTGACTACTAAACAAAGTCGAGGAAGATTGCGTGAGTCCCTGCCCCAAGGCAGTGGAGGCTTGCTATGGGAAGGGAAGCATCGTTCTCAGCTATGTAGCTGCTAGAGAGGTTGTTCAGGATCTAGTGGGAAGCCCCACACCCATCCCCATACAGGGAAGCCCACTGAAACCCAGTGAGCCCCAGAGAAAACCAAAACGACATTTCCCGTAGCTCGGAGACTTGGGGGCTAGGAGGAAGGGGGTGGCCGTCAGGGGTGCGGGAAGAGAAGAGAGGGTGGAGCCATAGGGGTGATCAGAATTCATCCTATACGTGTGTGAAATTGCCAGAGAATAAACTCATAAAAGCTCTCCCTCTGCTGATACTGATGACTGGCTGCGGGCAGATGAGCCTGGGAGCTCACAGGTGTTCAGTGGGCATCACTCCCCTGCCTTCGTGTTTTCGCCCCTACTCCCATCACCGTCCTTGAGTAGCTCTGGCCCACATGCCAGAACCCAGTTGCTTCTCTCCGCTGAGGCAAAGGATTATGTGAGTACAAGGCCATTAGACCAGGTTTATTTTATCTTACAAGGGTGACGTTACCCAGCCACAGTGATGTGGAGAACAAGAACTCAAGGAACAAAGGGGCCCTTCTTCTTAGGTGCTGACCTTGCTGTCACTGACCTCCCTGCCCTGGATTTCTCTTATCTCCCCATCCATGGAAACAACAGAGCCTTAGGGACTGCGACAGGTTTGCTGCCTCTTCTGTGGCATGATGGTCTTTAAGCTTCGCGTGCTGGCCACTGAGAGGAGCACTGGGAGAGACCTCTGGGGTTGCTACAGTGGATGAGGAATCTGTTAATGGAGCGAGGTTGTTCACCAAGGACAGGCCTTGTGAGTAGAGACAGGACCTCTAGGTAGGAAGAAATTAACTGGCTTGATCGGTTCTTAGCCATCCAGTTACAAATAGGTTTGTTTGTTACTAACTTCAAAGAACCGTGAGAAGTAGGAGAAAGGCAGGTGGTGTGTGTGTGTGTCCGAGAGCTGTTTGGGGAGTGGAGAAGAGGTAGCGAAGTAAATTAAAGAGCAATACAAGGCTGCATTTACTCCTGCGTATCCTTTCCCTCGAGGCCGTACAAGCAATGCAAGGGCATAGTCCAGAGCAGACAGAAGAAAAGCGAGGAGAATGAGTCGTACCCAGGGCTGGGTCAGGGTGTATCTCAGAAGGAGGGTGACTCCTGTCAGTGAAGGGTAGTGAAGGATGGTCTGGGTAAGATGACATCCCAGGAGCAGAGCAGAATTTCCCTACGGGTGCTAGAGGTGGGGATGAGCTTGACTTGTGTCCTGGGAGAGGGGTCACGTGGGGAGGGAGGAGAGGAGGGAAGGTGTCTGGAGAGAGTGCTGACGAGCTAAGCCTTTGATGCTGAGTCAGCATGGCTCCCACCACCATTATCACCACCACCCCACCCCACCCCTGCCCCGCCTCAGTTCCTTAGACACTGTTCCTCTCCTGACCTGCACCTACGTCAGCCTCCTCCTCCTCGCTGTGCCACAGTATACGCTGCTAGACCAAGATATAAGGTTTGCCGACCTTGAGGTCAACTAAGAGAGCAGTGTTGGGTCCCTGAGTAGGCTTGCAATGACCAAAGCTTTCTGTGCAGTCAAGAACTACAAAAGGGGACTTCCCGTATCCCAGAACTCCCCAGTGCGCCACACTAGCTAGGACAGCCAAACACCCGAAGCCCGCTCATTCTACGTTTTAAAGTTGACATTTCTAGAAATTAAAAATATGTTCAGAATAGGTGGTTCTTATTAGCACATGCCTTCTGTTCTCTGTAAAGTACAGTAAGTAAACATTTTTCTAAAATAATTTTATTTACATATATTTGTGTTTGTAATCAAATATTTTGCTAAAAGTTAAAACGCTTGACTTCTTACACTCAACTTTAAAAGCTACCCTAGTCGTGAGATCAGGAAAATATATACAAGTTTTTTTTTTTTATAAGCAAACCAAAGAACAAAAATTGAAATCCTAGATAACAAAAATCCAATGCATTCTAAATGCTAAAAGCACAAAGCCCCAAACCAAACCAACCAGCCAGCGAAACAACCACCAGGAAGTCAGGCATGTGGCAAGCCTTAAAGCCGACAGCACTCAGCTGGCTCGCCTCTCGCGGGAGGATGAAGGGAGCAGCCTGTGCTGCTGTAGAATGCTCAGGATGCCTGTGGTCCGGCCTCTACTGATACTCTTCCCAAAACAGGGAGGAAGTAGCTGAACGTGGAGCTCCCAGCGAGCCCAGAGAACACATCTGGAGTCAATTTCTTCAGTTTTAGAGTGTTCTTAAACAAGGGTCTGTAAGGGAGGACATGGTTAAAAAGCATGGACCGCTGCGTCACCCTGTCAGACAGCCTTCCTCTCTGGCCCCGGCCGCTTCTGTCCGCTGTCCGAGCTTTAACGAGAACCACACTTTGTTCTCCTCGTGCTCTCAACTTCCGTGTTTTAGTGTCTGTACTTCTCAGCAAACGATTGTTTGGGTTCGCCCACTTTTGAGTTTTGTGTGAATGGAATAGTGTTGTGTCGTGTGATGACTGGTTTCCAGTTCAAAATCAGCTTGTGAGAATCCCCCAGCGACTACATACCAGCGGTCACCCGGGGTCTGAACGTCCTAGTGCTGATGGGCACTTGGGTCATCCCTGCTGTGGGTTGTTTTGAGCATTGGTTGGATAGCCTCATTCATGTCTCACAGTGCTAGGTTAAGCAACGTCTCTAGGCTGCAGAGTGTAGCAGTTTAATTGTTGGCTCATAAGATGTGCCCGTGCTCGGTTTTACGACTTATGCTAGTGTTTCCCAGGGTAGACACCAGCATCACGTGTGACTGCTCATCCTCTCGTCCTTGCTGGGTCTTGTGAGCCTACAAGGTACACAGAGATAGCCAAGAGTAACTTCCACTTCCACTTCCTTTGTTACCACTGAGTGGGCAACTTGTCGTGTACCTGCTGGCCACTGAAGTCTGCTCTTGTGTGAAATGTCTCTTCAAATCATTACCAGGTTTCCTATTGGGTGGTTAATTTTAGTCAAATAAGATTATGACTTTTAGTCAACTAACCTGGACCCTTGGGGCTCTCAGAGTCTGAACTGCCAACCAAAGAACGTACACAGGCTGGACCTAGGCATCCCTGCACATATGTAGCAGATGTTCAGCTCGGTCTTCATGTGGGTCCTGAACAACTGGCGCGGGGCTATCCCTAAAGCTCTTGCCTATACGAGGGCTATGTTCTTCTAGCTGGGCTGCCTTGTCTGGCCTCAGAGGGAGAAAACTCGCCTAACCTTGAAGAGACATGAAGTGCCAGGGTGGGGGGATAACAATGGGGGGGTGTCCCACCCCACCCTGCTCAGAAGAGAAGGGGAGTGGGAATGTGAGAAGGATTGTGGGAGAGGGTGACTGGGAGGGGGACAGTGAGCAGAATGTGAGTGAGTAAAGAAAAATTAAATTAAATTTAAAAATATGATTTAAAAACTACATATATGTAACGCTGTTCCTTTGTTTTTAGCGTATGTTTAAAATGCCTTCTTCAAGGGGATGGGAGAGGTGGCCCAGCTGGTAAAGTGCTCTCTGTACAGGTACAGGGCCCTGAGTTCAGATCCCTAGCACCTGGGGTTAACAAAATGAAAGAACAGCTAGGCCTGGCTGCAGCCTAATGTAACATTACTGCTGAGGCTTGAGGGGAAAAGGAGACAAGCCAAAAGGAGACCCAGACGGACTAGCCAACAGGCGTAATGAAGATGTCAGACACCAACCGCTGACCTCCACGTGCACACAGGCACACAGGCCACGCACGCACACAGTCTCCCTCAGGGTTAGGTCCTCTCCTTCCATTTTACCCTGTTGCTTCGTCATCTCTACCTTATGGTTTACGGAGGGTTATTTGTCAGCTTTTTTCCCGTTGCGGGTTTACCTTTGGGGGTGTCTCGTTAGAAACTTTCCTATAACCCTAAGCGTGGTGATGTGGCCTCTATGTTAACTATCCTTGGCAGACACACTTTTCTAGTTATCTGTCTTTACGTCACATACTGTTGCTTATGTGTTTATACACTCTGTTCCCCCCGCCCCCCACCCCTGTAGCTAACAGGTTATCTTGCCATTATTGGTTGTACAGCCCATTCTGTCCCCCCAGTGACAGACCCGCAACCCTGTCTCAGGCTGAGATCCCATGTAGTATATATATACAGGTTTGTTTCTCGGTCGATATTCTTGTCTATCTTTGTCCATCCTTAGACAGGCACCAACTAACCTAATTCATACAGCTCAAGTGATGCAGACTTGCAATGTGCTCTGTAATCTTTAACCAGTATTTTAGGTCCCAGAGTCGTCGTAACAGTCTGGATAAGGATCAGTAATGCTCTGGTGGACTAGCTTTCTTTTCTACTCTGTTAGAAAGCAGTAATTTTTTTTCTCAAACTATTCCAGTTTCAGCCACTAGGAGTCCTTCCCTGTTGGTTCTTGTGTCTTGGTGGACACCTTGGACAGTTAAGTTGCTCTGGGTTTGTCTTTTATTTTTTTCTTCAAAAAGCTCTGATTTCTTTTCTTTTTTTTTTTTTTAAGATTTGTTTATTTATTTTATGTGTGTGAGTACACACTATAGCTGTACAGATAGTTGTGAGCCTTCATCTGGTTGTTGGGAATTGACTTTTAGGACCTCTGCTCGCTCTGCTCAACCCCGCTCGAGAGCAGTTGGTGCTCTTACCCGCTGAGCCATCTCACCAGCCCCCCCCCCCCCGATTTCTTAAATTAGAAAATGGTATTAAGATCCACAAGCTGGATTTCAGGTGTGCTCAGTGCACTGGGGTATCGTTGCTTTTCAGCCCTTTCAACAAACGGGACTAGGAAATACCTAGTACCTGCTAACTGAAGTAACGCCACAAAGATAAAAAACTTCATGTTGATGCCTCTGACTCTGGTTTAGAACTCGGGCTTCATTCTGGCCTTGAAGTGGAAAGAATGTTTCAAAACTGTCCTGTTATTGAACAGAATCCCTAGTTTTTGTTTTAAAGACTTTGTTTCCTTCTACTGCTGCCTGGGAGTTTCAGAGTTTATAATGTAACTTCTGCTAGGAGCTAAAATGTCCTCAGCGATAAGTTGTTTTTTCTTTTCTTTTTTCTTTTTTAAAGATTTGTTTATTTTAATTGTATCAGTGTTTCGCTTGTATGTATGTGTGTGTGTGTGTATGTGTGTGTGTGTGTATGTGTGTGTATGTATGTATGTGTGTGTGTGTATGTGTGTGTGTATGTATGTGGGTGTGTGTGTATGTATGTGTGTGTGTGTGGGTGTGTGGGTGTGGGTGTGTATGTATGGATGTGTGTTTCTGCCCATGAAATCAGAAGAGGGCATCAGACCCCCTAGAACTGAAGTTACTAATGGCTAGTTAGCCATCCCGTGGATGCTGGGAACTGAACCCAGATCTTTTCCATGAGCTGAAGTGTTCTTAGCCACGGAGCCATCTCTCTAGCCCCACCGTGATAAATTCTTGATGGCAGGTTTTTTTTTGTTTTGTTTTTTGTTTTTTAACTTGTCTGTCTTTTTACTTTCTCTGTCTATTTCTCATCTGGTCAGCAAGCTAAAAACAAAATATTAATCATAGCATTACATATTAATATACAACATAATTGCTATATAAACTTTATATATTATTAAATATAATATACAAATTATATATATACCGTATAATACAAAGTGGTATGTGTGTATTTATGCACATGTGGTGTGGGTGCAAATATTGCTCTGTTCCTGCCCATGAGTCTCTCCCTGAACCCAGAGCTCACCATTTTGACCATGTTAGCTGGCTAGTGAATCTGAGTAATCTGCCTGTCTCTCTCTGTCCAACCTCTAGAGCTGGGGGTTTCAGGTGCACCCCACAAGTGCTTTTATGTAAGCAATGGTTACATGGGCTCAAGTTCTCATACTTAGACAGCAAGCACAGGCACTGTGGCCACTGACCTATCTTCCCAGTCCTTGAAAACGTATCCATCCTCCTCATCTCCAGCCTACACTGGATGCTCACTGTGGTCTAGACACGGTTATCAGTAGATGTGCTAATCTCTATGACCTTACATACACAAAAGGCTCCATGTGATGAGATGAAATGCAGCCTGGATTAGGAGCTCACCCCAGGCCCTAAGCTGCCAGGGCAGGGCACTTAGCATACGACGTGGCTTTAAACCTGTCATCTGTTCCAGACTCTGTGCCCCTGACTTTTATGTCACACAGTCTAAGAAGTGAAGTTGCAAAACAGATCCAGGGTGGGGAATGCTATCCCAGCTGCCGAGAGAGGGACGGTTGGTTTGTTAACTCGAGACTCCGGTCCTCACACTTCTCCCTGGTAGTTCTCCAGCCTCTTCAGGACCAGCCGGAATTTGTTTGAGAAAGGAATGACTAAGTCCCTTAAGAGAGCCCATGTTTTTGTTTTTGTGTTTGTTTTTTTCAGTCTTTCTTATATTCCAAATTCTAATATTCTTCATGAGAAACAATTCATTTAAGCCTGTGGCCAAGAACCTGACACTGCCTGCTTAAATTTGACCCGAGGGATTTGGCCCCAGGTGAATAGCCTTTCCCGTCTGTGTTCTTAAGCAGGGCAGACCTCATGGGAACAGAAGTTCTTCCCAGGGCACCCATGTGAGGTGCTATAACTGGAGAGGCTTACACTGATAGGCGTAACTGTCCCATTAGGCGTTTACATTGAAGGTGGCAATTATTCTTCCTTTTCCAAAAAAGACGTTGGTTTAAGTTTTAGTTCCTCCTTCAGGTAAATTGATCTGGGTGTCTGTCGTAAGAGCTGAGGGTTTTGCTATTTTTAGCGTTGTCAAAGTGGCTTTGCATGTGTGTTACACAGACAGTTTATGTATGTATGTATGTATGTATGTATGTATGTATGTATGTATATGAATATACTGTAGCTGTCTTCAGACACACCAGAAGAGGGCATCAGATCCCATTACAGATGGTTGTGAGCCACAATGTGGCTGCTGGGAATTGAACTCAGGACCTTTGGAAGAGTAGTCAGTGCTCTTAACCACTGAGCTATCTCTCCAGCTCTACACAGACATTTCTGATATTTGGAAAACATACACACTAATTCATGTGGTGCTTGAAGGAATGGGGAGATGTGAGAATCTATTTCCTGGCAAAGGTAGCTTTGGGAAGCCCGCCTCACAGCCTTCTTCTGCTTGATTCCATGGGATGTTCTGAATGATTTCTGCTGCTTTTGGTTGGCATACTTTAAATGTGGGATGGTTTTGATGTAATAGCCCCACTAGGCACTTATCAGACATTTCCTGTTCATTACTGATGTGATATTGGAGGCAGCTTGGCCTTTCTTTATATTTTACATTGATTTACCATGTGTGTGCATGTATGCACATAAACATGTGTGTACATACCAGAGCACATGTGAGGAACCGAGAGAAAAAGCTAAGGGAGCCTTTTCCTCCTTCCACTATGTGAGTCCCAGCAACTGAACTCAAGGTGTCAGGCTTGGCCGCAAACAGCTCAACCTGCTCAGCCACCTGCCGGGTCCTTGGTTGGGCTTTTAAGCTGGGTCTGGGAACAGCTAGTAGAGAAAATAAAAACACAGTGGACAATATTTAAATGAAATGCTGACTACTGTATTCTTTTTTTTTTTAGATTTATTTATTTATTTATTACATGTAGCTGTCTTCAGACACTCCAGAAGAGGGCATCAGATCTCATTATGGATGGTTGTGAGCCACCATGTAGTTGCTGGGACTTGAACTTAAGACCTTCAGAAGAGCAGTCAGTGCCCTTAACCACTGAGCCATCTCTCCAGCCCCCTAACTGCTGTATTCACTGTCTGAGCAGTGGCTGTTTTATCACGGTGGCCTCCACACTCTTGGTTTCACAGTGTCATGTTGTAGACAGAGTCTGAGACACAGCACACGGGGTGCTTTAGCGCCCCTCTCCTCACAGGATCACTCTCCAGCTTCCAAACACATAAGAAGTTGTTAGGAGCAAGCGACTGTGCTGAACTTCGGGGCTTAGCCAGAAGAGACTTTGGGTCGGTAGATCCGGGGTACAGGGCTCTTTGTGTCTAATAAGCTCAGCATTCGCATTGGTGTAGGCAGGGGCGGGGGGG
>NW_022196896.1:130312201-130338320 GCF_008632895.1 Mastomys coucha | reverse complement strand
TCTCTCTCTCTCTCTCTCTCTCTCTCTCTCTCTCTCTCTCTCTCTCTCCACACTCTAACACTGCCTCTTAGTGAACACTTATCTCATACTCTGCCTGTGGAAAGAATAAATACTGTGATGTCCATCCCCGTGGGAATTCTCTTTCACTGTTTGAAGGAGTGGGAAAACCAAGGTTATTTCCTGATAACTATTAGAATAGGCAGTCTGTTCTTGTACCTTTACATGAATAACTGGTGAGAACTGGTGGAAATCCTACTTTTCATTGTGACAGCAAAACACAATTAAAATACCTAGTATTCCATTTTTGTATAGATGTAATATTTTAACTTTTGAAAATGTAAATCTTAGGAATAAATTCAGGCAAGGGATGAGCTGGCCTCAACAGATAAAACTTTACAACACTATTGCAGGGCATAAACAAAGACTTAAATTAAAATAATGCATAGGTTTTCCTTGGGAAGGATGAATCAGTATTGTAAAGATGTCAGTTTGCTTGAAGTTAACCCACAGTCCACTAAGATGTCAGACCAGCTACCAAAACACCCATACAAGAACAATTTCAGAGGATAGTCCTAAAACTTGTCTAGAAACAACAGACTGACAAAAGGTTCTATATGGTTAAGACAAGGTCACCAATCCCAGCAGATACCAAAGTGTAGTAAACCCAGGGGATAACGAAGAATACTGTGGGGCAGCAGAGAGCCAGGGAATGAGGGAAATATGTAAGGATGTCTGATTTAATCCTGAAGCATATTGAAAAATGGTATAAAAAAAAGTCTTCAATAACTACCTAGTTGTGAAAGAAATGAGAGAAGATAAAAGAAAATAGAATAAATATTTCAACATGAAATAATAAACCATAGCCAGTTGTTGTTGTTGATACTGGTAGTGGTGATATACACCTTTAATCCCAGCACTTGGGAGGCAGAGGCAGAACTCTGTGAGTTCGAAGCCAGCCTGGTTTCAAGTTCAGGATGGCCAGGGCTATATACAGAGAGAACCCTGTCTTGAAAAGCCAACAAATGAATGGATGGATGGATGGATGGATGGATGGATGGATGGATGGATGGATGAATAAACAAGCCCATAAAAGTTAGAGGGAAATGGGGCTGGAGATGTGGCTCAGTGGTTAAGAGCACTCACTGCTCTTCCATAGGACCCAGGTTCAATTCCCAATACCCACCCTGGTGGCTCTGGGATCTAATGTTCTTTTCTGGCTTCCATGGGTACTGCATGCATCACTCACACACACTCACACACACACACACACATGCACACACACACACACACTCACACTCACACACTTTTAAAAAAATTGGAACAAAAGTGAGTTACTTAAGCATTATATAAAACACAGAGGACAGTGAAGAGAGTGGTTAGTAAGACCGACCGTGCCGAAGGCGGAAGGCTCAGCAGTTTAGAGCAGCGGCTGCTCTTGCAGAGGGCCTAGGCTCAGTGCTCTGCGTCCACATTGAGAGGCTCACTGTCTCCTGCTCCAGGGATTCTGTACTTGTGTAGTGCACAAAATATACTCAGGTATACATACATGCACATAAATAATTCTTTAAAAGAGACTGACCTCTAGCTGGGCAGTGGTGGCGCACGCCTTTAATCCCAGCACTTGGGAGGCAGAGGCAGGCGGATTTCTGAGTTCGAGACCAGCCTGGTCTACGGAGTGAGTTCCAGGAGGAACCCTGTCTTGAAAAACCAAAAAAAAAAAAAAAAAAAAAAAAAAAAAAAAAAAAGAAAGAAAGAAAGAAAAAGTGGGAAACATTTGACTGTAGGCCAGATTTTCTAATATATAAGGACACTTACCAATCAAGAGAAAAAAGACAACACCAATAATAAACTATGCTGGGAAGATGCAAAAGAATGTCACAGAGGGCTGGAAGGATGGCTCATCGGTTAAGAGCACTGACTACTCTTCTAGAGGTCCTGAGTTCAATTCCCAGCAACCACATGGTGGCTTACAGCCATGTATAATGGGATCCAATGCCCTCTTCAGGTGTGTCTGAAGAGAGCAACAATATACTCACATAAAATAAATAAATGGAGCAACTGTGTCCAAGACTAGTTACAAAGGCCCTTGGTCCTGTGAAGGTTCTATGCCTCAGTGTAGGGGAATGCCAGGGCCAGGAAGTGGGAGAGGGTGGGTTGGTGAGGGGGAATGGGGAGGAAGGCAGGGGGTAGGGTGGGGGGAGAGAGGGAATAGGGGTTTTTTTAAGAGGAGAAACCAGAAAAGAGGGTATCATTTGAAATGTAAATTTTTTTTAAAAAAGTATGGCTTAGAGAAAGTTATTCATCATCCATGAATAAAAATTTATTCAGAATTAATGTAAGGTTCTTTAATTCAAGAAAATCATACAAAATATGATAGTTTTACTCTTGGGGCCATTTACTGAAGTGAATATTCGTTGTGGGTGGCTAGTGCAGCTGGTGCATCTCCTGCTTGTCTGTGGGATACTGGCCTCCCTGCTGTCTGAATCCTATCCTCTGATATTCTGTAAGAGCATGGTATCATGCTGTCATTGTTGCTGAGACAGCTTCGTGCATACTTATTGAAGAGACGCTGGTCTAAGGATGTGAGCATTTTTCAGCACCACGGTTCTTAGCCCCGATGCTGTGAAGTCGGGTCTAAAGAAGAAGCCAGGACTAAGATGGCAGGGAAGAGTCACCCCTCGCTCCTTGGTGTCTGAGCCTCTTCACCTCCTCTGGGTACTTTTTCTAGGCATCGACAAGCACTTCTCCCTAAAACCAAGGGTTGTAGTGCTGAACTTCGCAGAGGTAGAGAGGACCAGTCAGCGGAGGAAGATCCTGGGAACAGACCTCCTGCAGACCCCTCAGGAGGACACACTGTTCTGCTTGAGACCCACTGAGCTGATCCTGCTCACTGCGGGGCCTCTGAGCACCCTGATGTTGAGGGAGGAGGCCCGTGGGTACTTGAATATCCTGAAATTAGAGTCAGCTGCCATGTTGCCGGGTAACAACCTTACACAACAAAACAAAGACCCCCCTACTGGGCAGTGCCAGCGTGGTGAAATTCTAGAGCCTGTAGGAACACTGTGTGCCGATCTCCTTCCCCTGCTGAGAAGTCTCTCAACATGAGTGACCAGCTCAGGACTTTCTGCCTGAGTCCAAGAGACACAGAACTGGCTGCCGTCCAGGGCTTGATGAGACCCAGGTTGATAAGTTCCAGAGCACGGGCCTGGCCCAGAGGAGTTTCCCTTTGGTGAAACCTCTTCCCCGCCCTCTGGGAAGGGGGCCAACTTGTATCTCTCTGAGTTTCTAGCTGACTTCAGCACTGGCCACACTTCCTGTTTGGTCTGAGTGGCCCCTCCTGACTTCCTCCTCTTTCTGTGGATGGCAAGTGTACTGATTTGTCACCTAGCATCACAGGTAATCCACTGACCACTTCTGAGACGGCACACACTGTCTACTTGACATGGTTCTGTCCTTGTGCGACGACAGGCAAAAATCACCCGAGGCTTTCTTAAGATGCAAAGGGATTTTGATTTCCTTTAAAATAATCATTTATCTCTCTGATTTCTTCTTTCTCTAGGCATCTTTGTTGATTTGTTGTTTGTTTGTTTGTGACTGGGACTCACTTAGCCAAGGCTAGACTCTCGAACTTTCTGGCTTTATTTTGTTTTTAAATTTTATTTTATTTAATTAATTAATTAATTAAATTTTTTTGCCAGACATTACACTTGTAATGTCAGATTCTGGGGTGTCAGGCAGAAAGATTGACACTAACTAAAAGCAAGCCTCATCTGGCTTACATAATCAGTTCCAGGCCAGCCTGAGCTACAGGTCTAGAGTCTATCTCAGAAGCTAAAGGGGAGCAATAAGTGTCAGTAGCCCTTAGAGTGTAAGTACTCCAGGCTCCCGCCAAAAGAGGTCTAGTGAGAAGATAAGTTGCAGTCGCTATGAGTAAGTCAGGCCTTCTCCAGATCCATCACTCAGAGACAAGAAAAAATTATGCCAGAACCTTTGCTGTCCGAAATGGATCCTGCCATCCATTACCAACTCTGGGGAAGAAGTGAAAGCTGTGTGGAGGTGGGTCCTATGCTCTCTCCAGCTTAGGATGAGCCAGTGGGTGAGCCAGGCTCCTGGTCCATTCTCATGACAAATGACAAGAGAATTCTCCTGACATTCAGATCTGACCGATAGGTAGTTACCAACCAAAGAAGCAAGAAGTAAGGAGCCGGGCGGTGGTGGCGCACGCCTTTAATCTCAGCACGTGGGAGGCAGAGGCAGGCGGATTTCTGAGTTTGAGGCCAGCCTGGTCCACACAGTGAGTTCCAGGACAGCCAGGGCTACACAGAGAAACCCTGTCGGGGTGGGGGTGGGGGTGGGGGGGAGAGAAGGAATGTCAGAAACCAGCTGCACCATTGGATGCACAGCCTCTGCCCTTTCTACCTTTTCAGTCCTGCCCGTTTCCTACTGGTTCACGAAGAATGGAACCTGGCCCTGGCTCTGAATCCCAGTGGTCACCCTGACCACTCAGCTAACCTCTAGCTGGATAGCTCAGCTAGAAAGGTGTGGACTTAGATAGTCTCATCTGAACCCCTCAGTGGTGCTGACATTGAAGGGACCTGCAGAATATGGTCAACTTGGAAAGAGGGTGAAGGAGGGATCCCCGTCTATACTTTCCAGCTTGTAACTTCTTCGTGGTTCTGTCTGTAGCATGCCCTAGAAATTCTATAAGTAGTTTGTACCATTGAAGTTGACTGCCTCATGTCTGTATGGGCTAGATAGTTTCAGCTTAACTGTTTCAATGCCCGTCACAAATGCCCAACATAGAGCAGATACTGGATATTTGTTGGAGAGTATTCAAAACAATGGATATCAGAGCTGGGGCGTTGGCTCTGTGGTTAAGAGCACTGGCTGCTGTCCTCGAGGAAGCACATTTCCCAGCACCCACATGGCAGCTTGCAACCATCTGTAATTCCAGTTTCAGGGGATCCATAGCCCGTTTCTGGCTCTTTGGGCATGTGTGAGGTATATAGATATACATGTAGACAAAACACTTACACATACACACACACAATTAAATGAGCATATGATAGCCCTTCGTAGTCATAATTATAGAAGGCTGGTGGCAGCAGCCTTCCACCCATGCCATGCTTTCTTCCGAAACACAGCCTGGGGGAGTTCTCGTCTGTGCACCAGTGTACATGACTAAGTGTGTTCTCACCTGATCAGGCAGTAGTCACACCGTTCCGACTGACAGCACCCAGTGCCTTATAGTTCTGTTCCATTCTGACACAGACCAGAGCTGGTGAAGACTCTGCCTGTTGATAGGCTCCACGCCACATCATTATGCCCTGTTTCAGACCCCACCTGTGGGTCTCTAGTAACCCCCAAATTACCCACAGGTTTGCCCAACAGACTGCAAATTACAGGGTTCCCAGGGCCTCCCTCACGCTGCATGTTAGAACGAACACAGAGAAGCACTTACTTAGAATTATAGTTCAGTTGCAAAGGCTGCAGAGTGTGAACAACCAAATGGCAGAGACACGCATAGATGATGAGCGTCGGGGAGGGACTTCCAGCTCTCAGGTACCGCAGAGACGCATAGACGATGGCCTGAATGTCTGGGAGGGACTTGCAGCTCTCGGGTACCGCTATGCTGGTCGCTGTGTTCGCCAACATGAGGCTCTCCAGGCAGGGCTAGAAGTCTGTCTCTAACACGTTGGTTGGTTTCTTGAGTAACCAGCCTAATCCTACCACTGTCTGAGTTCCACACTATCAAATTCTGTGTGGTCAACTGAAGAGAATCTTTCTAACACCTCCATACTTACCAGTTTGGGGTCTCTGTGTTGGAAACTCCAGGCAAAGACCGCATATCTACTTTTAACTTTTTAGAAATTAATTTATTTGTGTGTATGTATGTGTGTGTGTGTGTGTGTGTGTGTGTGCGCACACACACAGCTGTCTTACTTAGGGTTTCCATTGTGTGAAGAGACACCATGACCAAGGCAACTCTTATAATTGACAACATTTAATTGGGGCTGGATTACAGGTTCAGAGGTTCAGTCCATTATCATCAAGATCAGCGTCCAGGAAGGCATGGAGCTAGAGGAGCTGAGAGTTCTACACCTGGTTCCAAAGGCAAACAAAAGACTGGCTTCCAGGCAGCTAGGAGGGTCTTAAAGCCCATCCCCACAGTGACACACTTCCTCCAACAAGGACACACCTATAAGGCTACACCTCCTAATAGTGCTGCTTCCTGAGCCAAGCATATTACCCAGAGAGAAGTAAGAGCGAATCAATCAGCTTGGAGAGGAGTTCGAGCCGGAGCAGCTGAGTTGAACCCGACAGCCAGAACTCAGAAATAACTAGGGAGGAGTGAACTTATTCAGCAGTGACCTTCTAGGCCTAGATAAGATTATACAGAGGCTAGGAGCTTCCAGAACCAGGCCAGGGTTAGCAGACAGAGGCAGTAAGCCTCTGAGATGACAATTGCTACAGGAGAATAAAAAACTACATTAACAGTGTGCCTGTGTGTTCATACACATTCCATAACTTGCGTGTAGAGGGAATCTATTCTCTATATATGCTTTGTAGGTTCTGGGGAGGGAACTCGGGCATGGTGACAATCACCTTTACCCAGTTGTCCCTTTTGTCTACCTATGTACTTTTTATTAAGCATAGTGATGAACATATTCTGGCACTTTCTCGTTTGTACTGGCAGGACTTTCCCTGGCCTTCGAGACTGCAAATAACCACTTGTGCCACGGAAGGAAAAAGACTCCCGGAAGTTGGTCTTACCTTTCCACAGGTGCCATGTGACTCACACTCATACATCACATGCACACAAATAAATAAATTAAATTAAAAAAATTACAGGATGGGGTTATAGCTCAGTGGTGAAGTCTAACATTAATGAGAGCCTGTTTTATATCCCCAGCAACATGGACCTGAATATGCCCACATACATCAGCAAATATAGTTTAGAGATCTTGTAGGTCTTTTTGAGACAGGGTTTCTCTGTGTAGTCCTGGCCATCCTGCAACTCATTCTGTAGGCCAGGCTAACCTGGAACTCTTGGAGATCCACCTGCCTCTACTTCTTCAAGTACTGGAACTAAAGGTGTGCACCACCACTGCCTGGCTAGTTTTAGACATTTTTTGTTTTGTTTTGTTTTTTGTTTTTTGAGACAGAGTTTCTCTGAATAACCCTAGCTGTCTTGGAACTCACTCTGTAGACCAGGCTGCCTTGAACTCAGAAATCCACCTGCCTCTGCCTCCCAAGCGCTGGAATTAAAGGCGTGCGCCACCACTGCCCTGCAGTTTTAGACATCTTAAATTGATTTCTTTTTCAATTCTAGGATCGGTTAGTAATCCCATTCTCAAAAGGTTCAACAACCCACCAGTTAATCAGGTTATACTTGGACCCAGAGAGAAAGAAATAAGATGTAAAAAAATGCAAGTGGGGGGCAGACCGACAGCTGATTGGCTACTTCTCACATCTGTCTTAGTTGAACACGGCTCGGACGGTTGTGATTGGCTGAGACCCTGCTTCTTACAAAGCCGGGCTACAAGCTTTCCAAGGCAAGCTGGGCTGCAGTTTGATGTCAATGAACAAACTTAAGATGTGTGAATGTATAAATGTATGAATGTAAGGGAAACATACTTTATTTTGACCAAAACATGGAGTGTACCCTTCCCTCCATCTTGACTTGTGTGATTGACAGTTCGAGATATCTTGAGTGCACTGCGTGAATCTCTCCTGTGGTGGTGATGATGACGACGGGAAGAAGAGCATGCCGGGTGGACGTTGGGTGGCTGCATTGTTAGGGGTCTTGCAAGAAGAAAGTGGGCTAATGCAAGGGAACCAGGGTGAAATTCTGCTTACGCTTCTCATCAGTAATGTCATTCTGGGCCGGTTCTTTACTTAATGAGATCCATCCTAAGTATGGAATGAGTCCGGAGTGTGTCTTCCCTCACTTTCCCTTCTAGTAGAGCTGGCTGCACTCAGCTTCCCGCCCTCCTAGGTCACGTTGTGCCACACGCAGCGGTTACCTTCTGCTTGCCTTAGTCCTGCCAAAGCTGCTCCTGCCTGTGCCACAGCTGGACAAAGCAAAGTTGAGGAAGCATTGTTGCTACATGGGATCTCTCTGAGGTGTGCCAGGTGCCCCAATCCCATGCACTGGTAGAAAGGGGACGTAGCTGATGGGCTCGCCTGCTTCCAGTTCAGGTAGAGGCAAGCCCTGCTCTGTATATATGGTTTTGGATTTTTTTTTTAAAAAAGGTTTATTATTATAAATAAGTATACTGTAGCTGTCTTCAGACACACCAGAAGAAGGTGTCAGATCTCATTATGGGTGGTTGTGAACCACCATGTGGTTGCTGGGATTTGAACTCAGGACCTTCAGAAGAGCAGTCAGTGCTCTTACCCGCTGAGCCATCTCACCAGCCCTGTATATATGGTTTAATAAGGACTTCAGTATGAAATTTAGACATAGTCTAATGTGCTAAACCAAAGAGTAAAGCCTTCAAAATCTTCCTCATGTGAAGAAATTGCCACCCAAAGCTCAAGTCATTTGCCATCGGCCAGAGGCTCATCAGTTTGGGACAGCAAAGAATAGCCTACAATGTCTCAGATAAGGAAGTCTCAGGCAGTGAAAACTCCCAAAGAGAGAGTCAGAAGGCATCTTCCATCTGACAGTCTCAGGAGCCATGTGGGACGGGCTAAGGCTGGCAGCTGGCCTTCCTGCAGGTGGCCCACTGTTTTTGCATGGTCTGCGATGGGTGAGCTCAATAGCAAGATCCCAACGGGACTTCATCTCAGGATTGCCCCTTGCAGCTGATAGGCCTTTCCTGTCATAATTAATATAATAATCCCCGGGCATTAGCTTACCCTATTGATCAGATTTCCTACTGATAAAGATGAACTTTCACGAATTAATGCTGTTTAGATGAATTAATGATTCGATAGAAGTCCTGATTTGATTCAAATAATTTTAGGAAAAAGTTTTAAGGGATGGTTTTAGTTGTTTGCTAATAAGATGTAATAAAGTTAGAATCAAGATTAGAATGTGCCCACTCCTCATAATAGTAAGTAAAGGTTGAATAATAAGAAATACAATGAGCTTTCATAATTACACTAAAAAGAGAAATAGACTTGGGACAAATTTGTGATCAAGGAAAAACATTTAGGTACAAAATATAGCCACAGGTGTGCACTATGATAAAGCAAGGCCATGAAAAAACTGTTGCTTTGAACTTATAACGAGCTTATGAGAATGCTTTGAACTTAATAGCAACATCCTTCTGTAACTTCCATTTTCTGTAACAATTTATCTATAAGGTAATTTTCTAAAGAACTTTTTGTTTAAGAAGGTATTTAAAAAGCCAGAGAAAAGAAATAAAGTTGTTGGTTGCCCGGTTTGGTTTGCAGGGCTCTGTGCTGTCCATCCATCCAACCATCCATCCATCCATATGTATATTTTGTCTGTACATATATCATGTATAGGGATATGTGTGTGTATGTAAGCATGCATGCATACTTGTGGAGCTGATTGAGACAGTCAGGCCCCGCCAGAGTGTGGGTGTATGAATGCCTATGTGTCTGTACATACCTGCCTGTATAAAGCAGCTTAATTTTTTTCCTTTCCTTTCTCTCCAGTTCACCAAGAGTTAATCAGTCAGGCCAGTGACAGGCGTCTGGGCTGCCTGGCCTGAAAAGAGAGCCATAGTAACCAATCCTTTACCTAATCACCTTGCTGTTAGCAACAAGGCCTAGAGGCTTGCAGCTTCTGGTCTCAAAGTAACTTAGTGTCCAGATAGGTATATGTTATTCCAGAAAGCAACCCTGCTCCTTTGCAAGACCAAGTCTTGCCCCAACAACTGCTTCGTAGAGGACCCAGCCTGGGGCTAAGCTCCCTGCAGGACAACTGCGCATTCTATTTGGACCCTTGTACAGTTGGGAAGTCCTCCCCCTTGGCTGCTTCGTAGAGGACCCAGCCTGGGGTTAAGCTCCTTGCAGGATAACTGTGCGTTCTAGTTGGACCCTTTTACAGCTAGGAAGTCCTCCTGTCTTATGGCTGGACTTTGGGTTGCTATTGGTGGTGGGTTTTCTATTGGTTTTTGTCAACGTGACAAAAGCTAGGGCCATCAGGGAAGAAGAAGAAAGGTCATTGAGAAAATGCCTGCATTTGATTGGTCCGTAGGCAAGTCTGTAGTAATGATTGATGTGGGAGGGCCCAGCCCACTGAGTGGTAGAAG
Source organism: Mastomys coucha (assembly GCF_008632895.1). NCBI lineage: Eukaryota > Metazoa > Chordata > Mammalia > Rodentia > Muridae > Mastomys > Mastomys coucha. The sequence goes on along the minus strand of NW_022196896.1, from coordinate 130,328,088 downwards.
AGCTGCAGACTGAGAAACCCACAGGGAGCCTCCGAGCGAGCGGCACTCCTCCCTGGCCTCTGCTTCAGTTCCTTCCCTGACTTCCTTCAGTGGTAAACTGTGATCGGGCCTTTCCCCCCAAGCTGCTATTGGATACGGAGTCTGCCTTTGAGACTATCAGGAATCAAGTGTACACTCCCTTCTGGGCCTTCTTTTGGTTCACTCACAATCTTCACTTGTATTCTCCTTGCTTTCATGGCCATGCTAAAATGGCCTTCTCTAAGAAAATGTCCCAGACTCCCCTCTCTAAAGGGACAGGGTTCCACCTTCAAGTACTTTGTGTTACAGTGTTATTCGAATGCTTCGTTTCTGGTCTAACATGTCCAGCCTATCATGAGAACCTCAAAGCATGTTTGTCTTAGTCCCCGGAGGAAGGCCTGTCTCTAAGAGCCATTTAATAAACATTCACTGAGTAAACACACGGATGCTGGAGTCTAAGAACTGTCTGTATCTTTGGAACTACCGCAGTAACTTCACTCTGAAAACAGATCGGTTAATTCCTGTTTAGATTGTTACACCCTAACACCCTGCAAGAAGCACCTTTGAAAGGTTGAGGTCCAGACTCTCCACATTGCACCTTGGTCACAAGATTTTCATTTCTAACCCTCAAATCACACCATGGTTTTTGTCTGTGATATCTCTTGCTCTCCTCTGGGCTTGGTTCTTGGAGCCCGTTGGGCTGCCAGAGTCGACAGGCGCGTGAGCCCCTTAGTATTTGCACAGAAGCCAACCCCCATGCACTTTAAACCATCTCCAGATAACTTATGTTAGCACAGTGTAATGCTGTATGTATTCAATGATTTTCTATTGCTGCGATAGCCACGGCCAAAGGCAACTTATAAAAGAAAGCGTGTACTTGGGCTTGCAGTTCCAGAGTGCTACTCTATGATGGCACAGGAATAGCTGAAAGCTCACATCTTGGTCTACAAGCAGAAAGCAAGAGTGCACGCTGAGAATAGCAAAAGTCGTTTAAAACCTCACAGCCTGCCCCCAGTGACACACCTCCTCCAACAGGACACACCTCCTCCAACAGGACACACCTCCTCCAACAGGACACACCTCCTCCAACAGGACACACCTCCTCCAATAGGACACGCCTCCTCCAACAGGGACACACCTCCTCCAACAGGACACACCTCCTCCAACAGGGACATACCTCCTCCAACAGGATATACCTCCTCCAATAGGACACGCCTCCTCCAACAGGGACACACCTCTTCCAACAGGACACACCTCCTCCAACAGGACACACCTCCTAATCCTTTCCAAACACTTCCATCAACTGGGGACCAAGTGCTCAAACCTATAAGCCTCTAGGGGTCATTCTCATCCCTCTCCAGGGAGTGAAGAGCTGGTTGTTCGGTATCACTGAGGAAGTGATGTCCACTAGCAGGCCTGCATGTGTCCCGCATAGACACACTGGTCTGGTGTATTTTTTAACTCTGCAGTTAGTTGAGTACATGGAACCTTCAGATATGGCCGAACTGTCATGTATAAAACATGTCGAAAGCTGTACACTAGTGCATGCACAGTGTGTCATTGTTAATGTTGAGTCATGTGATGGGAGATAAAGGTTAAAAGCAGCCTGCCGTTATCTGTTTTAGTCTGTAACAGAATGCCACTAACTGGATCATTTGCCTGAAATATACAGACTCACAAATCTGGAGGCTGGGAAGTTCAGTATCAGGAGCCGGCAGCATGGCTGGTCCTGATTCCAGGATGGTGTTTGGACGGTCTTATCCTGAGGACAGAACAACACTGATTTTCAAGGAGGAAGGGCAAAGAGGCAAAAGCCGGTCAAACTCTCTCTCTCATAAACACGTTGACCCCAGCTCTCTAGCTTAATCCTCTTACAGCTCTCCCTTCTCAAGACTTTCATCATGACCATTAAATTTCAATGTGAGTTTTGAAGGAAATGTTTCCTGGCTCTGCCGAATGTCCGTAACCAATACTTTTTTTTTTTTTTTTTTTTTTTTTTGGTGTTTCGAGACAGGGGTTCTCTGTATAGCCCTGGCTGTCCTGGAATTCACTCTGTAGACCAGGCTGGCCTCGAATTCAGAAATCTGCCTGCCTCCCATAACCAATACTTAAAACCATTTTCTCTCCTGTCTAGAAATCCACTCCTTCTGTGGAGAGTGCACTGTGTTATAAATGTGTGGCTTGTCCATGGTTGGCAGAGACCAACTACTTCTCCTCCCGCTCTTCCTCCTCTTCCTTCCCCTCCCCTTCCTCCTCCTTCTCTTCTTCCTCTTCCTTCCCTTCCTCCTTCCCCTTCTCTTTCCCCTCCTCTTCCTTTTCCTCCTCCTCCTTCTCCTCTTCCTCCTCTTCCTCCTCCTCCTCCTCCTTTTTCCCCCTCCTCCTTCCTCTCCTCCTTCCCCTTCTCTTTCCCCTTCTCTTCCTCCTCCTCCTCCTCTTCCTCCTCCTCCTGCCCCTCCTTCTCTTCCTCCTCCCCCCTCCTCCTCCCCCTCCTCCTTTTCCTCCACCTCCTCCTCCTCCTCTTCCTTCTTTTCTTTTTGCGACAGGGTTTCTCTCTGAGCCTTGGCTGTCCTGGAACTCACAGACAAGGCTAGACCAGGCTGGCCTTTACCTCTCACAGAGATCCACTTACTAGGATTAAAGTCGTGTGCTACTGTACATGATAGAAACTAGCGTCACCAGGCTGGCCTTTAACTCTCACAGAGATCCACTTACTAGGATTAAAGTCGTGTGCTACTGTACATGATAGAAACTGGCTTCTAAGCTATGCCTGCTGTAGGTTTTCCATGCCTAAGAAGTGATTATGTTGTTATTCTATAAGAAAGCAAAGGTTTCCACAGCTCTTTGTCTGTCCTCCTGAGTTTTCATGTTTCACAAACAAGCACTCTTCTCTTGTTTGTCCTCTTTCCCAGGGAGGTGCCGCTGAAGGATGCTAAGGAATACGCTGAATCCATAGGTGCCATCGTGGTGGAGACAAGTGCGAAGAATGCCATTAATATCGAGGAGCTCTTTCAAGGAATCAGTAAGTGCCACGCTTGCGTTTACAGCCTAACTTATCTTGCATGATGATGCTCTGGGAGAATCAAAAACCAATCTTTCATCTGTGTGAATTTATCTGATGCTGTCAGTGAACCCTGAAGAGTCTGACCGAAGTCTCGCTGTGAGTCCTGCAGCTATGAGTAGGTTTACACTCCCTCCGTTCCTGTCTGTCTGTCTGTCTGTCTGTCTGTCTCTCTCTCTCTCTCTCTCTTTCTTTTTCTCTATCTCTCTCTTTTCCTTTTTTTTTGGAGTATGATAGCTGGCTTTAATTTTCTTCTTAAAGTGTTTTTTAATTGAAATTACATTCTATCACTTCCTAGCTTCCCTTCCTCCCTCAAGCTTCACCCAGATTCTCTCCTTCCACCCCTCTCATGTTTCCCATCATTTTCAAGACGATAATCTCTTTTTCTCTCATCATTCTTGTTCCATGAATATACCTAGGTATGTGTATACTCTGTAAATACAGCCTGCTGGGTTCAGTTTTGATTTTTTTTGTATATACTTGGTTTCAAGGCTGACTGCTCTGCATCAGACAACCAACAAATGGCTTATCAGGAGGAGGGGGAGAGTTCTCCCTCCCCCAGCGATCATTATTTGTAGTTCCCTGTCTGGCTAGGAGTGGTCACCCCTACCCATTGATGATTCTGCTGTTCCCATCTTGTTTATGCAGCCATTTCAGAGAGCAGCTATTTCGCCTCAGACTTCCTAGCTGGCTCTAACCCTGTGCCTTACTCTGTTCCTCCTGTTTTGTGGGCAGTTATGTCACAATCGTTGCAAGAACAGAGCGTATACTTGGAATCATGTCCTCTGAGGAGCTGCATTCCGTGATTTTGAAGGTGCAGATGAAGTAGGCAGTGGTGTGGTCGAAGTTCAGCCATTAAACCAAGTGAATCTGAACAAACACAGTAAAGGGATCTTTGAGTGATTTATTTTGCCACATAATCATTCACAAAAAAAAAAAAAAAATGTTTCCTTCTCATGTGACCTGAAGTTGGGAACTGGGCAGAGGGTTCATTCATGAACAGTCTGTTGTTCCTGTTCATAAGTGACAGCTCTGGGTCAGGTTGTCCCTTTCCTTCCTTACGGTGTTTTCCCATGGGTGACTCACCTCAGCTGTTTACCTCGGGTGGCTATGCTGACACATCTGTCTGCAGATGTTCAGTTCCAAACTGTCACCTTCCTAAACTTGGGTCATAACTTGTTTTCTGGCTTCAACCAGAAAAAATGCCTGCTGACCATGGAGCTGAGCCAAGCCTTAGTTCGTCAGTGTGTTATCAGAGACTGGGAGAAGCCTCCATATTCAGTTAAGGACTTCCTGGGGACCTGCTGTGGGAAGACCAGAACACTTGTCATTTATCTGCTGTCCTCAGAAAAATCCGAAAGGCATGCAGCCCACTCACTGGGGTCGCTTTCAGTTGCCTTGAAAGCTGATAGCGCTCAGGTTCCAGCTATTCTACTTTTTTCCTGTTTCCCATCCATTACTTTGGGTTCTGAAGACAGCAGAAAACCTTGTTAGTATTGCCTGAAGGAGAATTCAGGAGCCCTGGAGAACTCTGACCTGAATTACTTCCGCTGTTCTCAAGTGTTCAAAAGGATGCTTGGCCTCTCCCGACAGCCCTGGCTGTCTCTGCTGCTTCTCTTCTGTCCACGTCCATGAGCATCTCCCCCGACCCCATCCCCGCTGATATTTACATGTGCAACAGAGAAACTGCAAGCTCACTGGGCTGAATAGTTAGTTAGTTGTAGCCAGTTCAACTGTGATGTAGTGTGGGGCACCCACGTTCTCACATCTCGGCTGCTTCTTGTGACAGATTGTGGGAACACACACTCTCTATGCTGTTTCCCTCCGAGAGACTATGAGAAGTCTGAACTGAACTTAACACACTGAACCGTTTATTACCTTAGAGTGAGCCGATTCTTATCCCATGGCATCAGCTTTTCTGGTTCGTGCACTTTTTAAAAACATTTTCTTTTTGAAAGTGTTTTGTTGTTGAGATATATATATACATATATATGCATATATGCCCTGTAGCCCAGGTTAGCCTTGAATTTGTAGCAATCAATGCTCTTTCCTCAGTCTCCTAAATCTTAGGGATTACAATCAGCAGAACTGGAACTCACTCTGTAGACCAGGCTAGCCTTGAACTCCGCCTGGCTTCTGCCTCCCAAGTGCTGGGATTAAAGGCGTGCACCACCCCAGCCTGGCCCTTGTTTGTTTTTGTTTTTGTTTTGTTTTATTTATTTTATGTATATGAGTACACTGTAGCTGTACAGACATCCGTGAGCCATCATGTGTGTGGCTGCTGGAAATTGAACTCAGGACCTCTGCCGGCCCCGCTCGCTCTGGCATAATACACTGTAGCTGTCTTTGTCTTCAGACGCACCAGAAGAGGGCATCCAATCTCATTATGGGTGGTTGTGAGCCACCATGTGGCTGCTGGGATCCGAACTAAGGACCTTTGGAAGAACAATCAGTGCTCTTACCCGCTGAGCCATCTCCCCAGCCCCGTTTGTTTGTTTTTTTAATGTGCATTAACTCACCTCACTATTTCTACATGAGGTGACCCTCTGAACTTGATGAAAGTCATTATTAAAATTTTTAAAAAGTCAAATACAGACCTCAGAGAAGACAAGAAGCCTAGATATTGAGTATTGACACCTCAGAAAGATTTCTTTGTATAATAACTCAACTGTCCTAAGTCCCTGTGCGTGCCAGGGGTCTTTGTGCGTCACGGGCATGAAGATTTTGAATAATCAGGTCCTCACATTCTGGCGGTCTGCTTCACTTAGAAAAGCAAGCCCTTTGCTCAAGCATGGGTTAATGGCTTCCCAAGTGATTCCAGCATAAGCCCATGTCTGCTCTTCTTCACGTCAAGTAAACAAATGTTTGTTTCTGTGTCTTATTCTTTAGTTATAAACACTTAGTGAAGACAGTTGGCAGATTTGTAGTGGAGCCTCTAGCCATCTCTCTACGTACATTTATCTGTCCCTCCTTGCCCATCAATAGGCCTACTCCACTACCACCCATTATCTGTCTATCATCCGTCTGTCTATACTTTCAGCTGTCACTATCCACTGATCTATTTTCCATCTTTTCCATTATTTCTAGCTCTCTGTCTCTGTCCATCTTTGTCCTTATATATCTATTTCTGTTGATCCATCTGTCTGGCTGTCTGACTTTCCATCTGTCTGTCTGTCTATCATCTCTACCCATCTCCTTCTATCTCAGTCTCTCTCCTCTATGTCTACAAGCTCTGGCACCTCCCTCTTTCAGGCGAATTGCTTCAAAATGGGGTTTTATAGCCAAAGTACAATTCAGACAACACCCGAACGTACTGCAGCAGACTTCATGAATTCCCTTTGCGCTGCCCCTACTTACGTTACAAGCGCTCCTACCCAAGCTTAAAATAGAGCTGGAGCCTGCTGACGCCTGTGCCCTCAAGGCAATGTGGCGGAGACAAACATGCCCAGGAGAAAAGATGCAATAAGCCAGGAAAGAGCAGCGAGGGCAATAAAAGCCTTTTAAAAAGGTTGTGCTCGCACAAATTAATTCACACTGACTTGGATGAAGGCACCAACGCCTTCCTGTTGTCTTCCCACGATGTTCATACACCGGAAATGAGACAACCGTGTTTTCCGAGAGGAAGCCAGTATACCCTTGAACTGCAAACTCTTCAGCAAAGCATAATGTCGGGTAAAGACTCCAGCTGCTCTCTGCCAAGGGTCCCTGCCATGGCCCTGTCCTGGCTGGTCCAGGCTGGTCCAGGCTGGTGTCTGCTTTGTGGTGCTACATCCCTTGGAGTCTGTTCTTTCAGGGGCCTTACTCTGAGGCCCAACATCAGCCCTGCATTGTCCTGTTGTGTGTGGCTCACTCTCCTTCAGTTGTGTGTGGCTCACTCTCCTTCACGGTTTTATCCAGGGGCTGTTTATCTTTTCTTTCTTGGCTAAGGAGATAATTGCCCACTTGATTTTCTTTTTAAAATGATGTAAGACAACACAAAGACTGCTCTGTTGCAGCTCAGCTGTTGGCAAGTGTTGAAAACCCAGAACAAATGGTGTTGATACCTTCCGGAGCACTGTGCAGGGCTCTGCTCTGGGAGAGGGAGAGGATGTGAATGGTGTAGATGAGGTCTCAGCACTTCAGGCCTGCTCCCATCTCTTCCTCGTGTGGCTGGTGAGCCTGGACCACACTGGGTGCCTTCCTTCTCCTTTTGCAAGCATCATTCCTAACAGGGCCATTCAATTCTCCTTCCTCCAGGGAACCGTCTTGCTGCCATCTCCCTTGTGTGAGCCTTGTGCTAATTAGTGGTCTCTCTGCCATTTTGACGTGTGGATGTGCTCTGTCTTCCCATGGTCCTCTAAATGTCTGCCCCAGTGTGTAAGTTCTCGAGCAGCAGACGTCTTTTCCACGGTGTTCATGAAGCTGACTCTGGTAAATAATATAGCTCAGCCTACATCCATATCTCATGATGTTCCAGACAGTAACATTTTTATGGGATCACATCATGGTAGACAACAGACACTAAGAGTAAGGTGAGGACTAGAAGAGAGGATAATAAGTAGGGACTTTCGGTTGATGAAGGATATCTTCCCAAGGAAATGGTTAATCTGGAGCTGCAGATTTACCGGGGACCACAGTAGTTAAGCCCCTGCAATGGGAGCTGGTGTTTGGGATCCACTAAGGGCAGAGATAGGGTCTTATGTTCCAGGCAAGTTAACATTTACAAAGACACTCCTCCGTAGCAGAAGGGACGGCGAGGTGATGTTCAGTTGGTTGGGACGATCAATGAATCTAGGATAGAGATAACTGAGCTCCGTGGAGGTACCATTGGGAACCACGGCTCAATGCTGCTGGGGACCACGGCTCAGTGCTGCTGGGGACCATGGCTCAGTGCTGCTGGGGACCACGGCTCAGTGCTGCTGGGGACCATGGCTCAGTGCTGCTGGCTTTAGCAGCCTGCGGAGGCTTTCCTCAAAACCTCCCCTCCGAGGAAGCCATGATCTTCATTAAGGCTCTGGAATATAAGTATTTATTTATTTATTTATTTTATGTATATGACTACACACTGTAGCTGTACAGATAGTTGTGAGCCTTCATCTCGTTGTTGGGAATTGACTTTAGGACCTCTGCTTGCTCTGGTCAACCCTGCTTGTTCCAGTCGGACCTGCTCATTCCAGTAGATCCCGCTGGCTCAGTCTCTGCTCGCTCTGGCCCAAAGGTTTATTTATTATTATAAATAAATACACTGTAGCTGTCTTTAGATGCACCAGAAAAGGGCATCAGATCTCATTACAGGTGGTTGTGAGCCACCATGTGGTTGCTGGGATTTGAACTCACGACCTTCGGAAGAGCAGTCGCTGCTCCTTACCCGCTGAGCCATCCCACCAACCCTGGGATGTAATTTTAGGGTGGGTCAGCGTGGTGATCTGAAGGAGAAGTGATACTTGGCCCCCTGTTGGTGCCGCTGTTTGCAGGGGTTCTGGAACCTTTAAGAAGTGGAGCCTTAGTTGGAAAAGTATGTTACTGGAGGCAGGCTTTAAGAATGTATAGCTTCACCCCACTTAGTTTTTGCGCTGTCTGCTTTGGGTTTGTGGCTGGGGATGCGGCCTCTGGCCTAGCTCCAGCCACCTGCTGACATACCCTTCCCACCACATGGACTCTCTTATACGGAGCCCCAGTACACTCCTTCTTCCGCGGCTGCTTTTAGTCACTGAGCTATAATCTTCTTCTCAAACATTCCTTGGAGACATTGAGGGCACTGGACTGCGGTTTCTTTGTTTTGGGTTATTTCGTATTAGTTTAAGAGCAAATGAGAAGTGCTCTGGTTGGTTTGTGTCGCCAGGATCTCTCTCAGGCTCTCTGGTCTTTGTGATCTCGGTTGGAAGAATTCAAGTGAGACACACATAGCATGTTGTAGATGATAGGCAACGTTTACCTGATGGTAACGTGGGCATTTTTAACAGAGTGGAGAGTGGCCAAGAAGTCTGGTGTGCCGTTCAGGTGATTGACAAACCCATTTGAATTGACTCTTAGGAGAGAGGACCCTGGTGTGTTCTTTACCAGAAACCTCCAGCTCTCTGTTGACTTTAGAAGGCACTCAGAAGGGCGTGTCTCCACCCAGGGCCACATATCATGACTCAGATCCTATCCCTTTGACCAGTAAACAGAGTCCCGCGGTTTCAGTTCCTGGCTTTCTGAACTGCTGATTTTAAGATCGGGGTCCATCCTCAATGACCGTTCAAGCCCTCAAACACCTACCTAGCTCCCTGTTTGCTTGTTTCTAGAGTTTATACAATTAGAGATGAAAGCAACTCTGGCCCCAAAGGATTAGAAAATAGGAAAGAGCCTTGTGCCTTGTTCTGCAAACATTGTTGCGCAGCTCCCGGACTATTGTACGCCCACAAGGTTTTGTAATTCCACGGTAGTTACTTGGTTTAGAGCGTGTTAAAGAGGTCTGAAAGCAAAACAAAACCTTTGATAATTTTGTGACAGAACAGCAAGCTGTGGGAAGCAGATAAAAGCTAAGACGTCCGTTCTTTACCATCAAGAAAGTTACTTTGGCAAAGGCCAGCAAAGAAGACACTGCTGATATCAGACGCTCTCACCTTGAGCCATCCCAAGGAGTTCTCAGTTGTGCAAAACACCGTGTCCTTGGCCCTTGTGGGGGTTTATGTGTAGGGCCCACCAGGGTACCACACTACAGATGCCCAAGCTCCTGTCTAAAATGCTATAACCCCCCTCATGCCTCTTCACATCTAGATTATTTATACCCAAGCATAGTCCATGCTCTATAAATAGTTGTTACACTGTATTGTGTAGGGAATAATGACAAGAAAGTGTCTGGATGTGTTCAATAGGGACACAATTATCATAGGCCTAACTGGTTTTGATAGGCAGCCTAACCAGCCGTGAATCAAAACCTGAGAAACAGGCAGACACGGGGACTGACTGTAGTATTGCTTCACATGTGTGGAGTCCTTGCTTCTTGCCATTGTTGGAAGGGCTAAAGTGTGTGTTCACTCATTGATGTCCCCCTCCCTGTGAAGTAGGCATGCTATCATTCCTTTTTTACCATGAGGACACCATCTTGTGACTTGCTATGTCTCATAGCTAGTGAGAGAGGCCAGAATGTGGAGTCACATGTTGTGAGCTTTAAGTCCAGGCTGTCCCTGGCTCCTGACTTTGTACAGCAGTTTTCTGGTAATAGTATCCATAGTCAGAGAAAACAGGAAATGACTAAACTGCACCAAAGTTGAGACATTGTTTTTTTAAAATTGTGGTACACTAATATAAACTAGTGATGTGAAATAATGATGTGAATCTTGTTACTGACTTAAAAAGACAAATTGTGAAACAGATACTAGAGTTGTTTATATAAAATCCTGATTTAATATAATCCTGAATCAAACTGTGAAACAAATAATAATAAATAAAATGTTCCCCCAAGATTCTCTTTCTTGTAAGGTTGCCTGTTAAATTGCTAACCATGACTACTTTGTAATGGTGCATTCCTGGCAACTTTGGAAAATTATTTTCTTATAGAAAATGTCAAACTTGTAGTACATAAGTAAATTGAACCATCATGTCCACAAAACCACCCAGCTTGTCCCATCTCTTTCCTGTAGGTCCCCACCCTATATTGCTCTAAAGTGTCATGTAAGTCTTTTGAATCTAATTTGTGACGGTTGTTAGAGAAACAGGTCAGTTTGGTGGTTGTCAGGTTGAGGGAGAGTCCTAGTTAGGTTTCTGTTGCTGTGATAGTCATCGTGACTGAAAGCAAGATGGAGAGAGAGGAAAGGGCTTATTTCATCTTAGAGCTCAGCTTCTTAGAGCTTAGAGCTTTCCTTCTGTCTTGAAGGAAAGTCAGAACAGGAGCTCAAGAAAGGGGCCTGGAGGTGGGAACTGAGGCAGACGCCATGGAGGAGCTCGACTTGCTGGCTTGCTCCTTCCGGCTTGCTCTGTTCTTTCTTATATATCCCAAGTCCACCTACTGAGGAATGACGCTGTCCACAGTAGGCAGTCCTCTTCCACATGAACCAATCTATCAATCAAAAGCTGCCCACAGACTTGCCTAGGGGCCAGTCTTAGGAGGGCATTTTATCAGTTGGGAATCCTCTTCCCAGGTGGCCTTAGCTTGTGTCAAGTAGACGAAAGAAACAAACAAACAAAAACAACAACAACAACAGAAAGAAACAAAGCAGCGAAACGACCGTGTGGTGTTTTTCAACATCCACAGAATGTATAGCCAAGAGAGCCCTATAGAAAAACTGAAGGCCGTAGCTAGCCATAGTGGTTTAATATTAGCTCATGTGTTGGCACTGGTGTTTTATACTAATGTAAGACAATAACAACAGGACCTTAGAGATGAAGACGAGACATGCAGGAGCTAAATTGCTCAATTTTCTTTGTAAACCAAAACATTATTTTAGAAAAAGTTTATCAATTTCAAGAGGGAGCAGGGTGCGGGATGATGGGGGAAGCTTTCTTTCTTTCTTTCTTTCTTTTTTTTTAATAGCAAAAGTCTTTCTATCGATGTCATTCCCATTGAAATCTGATACCTGCTGCTGATGTCACTGGGTTGGCAGCCAATGGGAACTACTCCTTTTTGCTCTCGTCTTTGTAACAGCCATGGCTTCCTGCTGCCTGGACAGTTTTTCTAATCTTTCTTTTTTGTTAATATCGGGATATATGTTTGATACTGTTATGATGAGATTTTGAACAAGTGTGTTCTTGTGGTTAATTTTCATTTATTTATTTTGTAGTGCTGGGCTTAAAGTCATGCTAAGCAAGCATTCCACTTTGGAGCTACATCCTTCTCTAGCTCCTTAGACGCTTTTAGCTTCCAGATCCGGGGGTCTCTACTTTCAGCTTCTCATTTCTACCCAGTGGTCAGGTCTTGCCTGGCTTCTCCTCATAGATCTCTTTGCCCCTCTTCTCTCGTTTCCCTTGTTCTCATCATCTTGGGCCTGAGCTTTCTACGGGTTTTCTTACTGAGGGCACCACCTGTCTCCTTGTCTATTCTGGCCTTTTATAGCATCCAAGCCCACTACCCACATCAGAATCTTTATCCTAATAGTAAATGTTTCCTAAGGGCCAGGTGTGGTGGTGCACACTTTGATTCTAGCACTCCTATAGAGGTAGGTGGATCTCTGGGAGTTTGAGGCTAGCCTGTTTTACACAGTGAGTTCCAGGACAGTCGGGGCTACATAGAAAGACCCTGTCTGAAAAGCAAAACAACAAAACAAAACTTTTTTTAGTACCATCTCTGTTATAGTAACCAGAGGACAGTTGCTAGGAGTGACCCCTGGTCATGGATGAGCCAACTGTCGTGTTCCATAAAGACTCCCTAACCCTAAGGCAGAATCAATGAGGCCGTTATCAAGAATGGAGGCCTGGCAAGCCCTAGCAAACTTGATCAGACCCCCAATCCGGATGATTTGGAGAGTCAAGATCAGAAACAGTCATATAGCAACTTCTAGACACACTTGACACTGTAGGAAAGAGCCAAGCCACTGGAGAATGGGGAGAAAGAAGAGGGACAACAAAACCATTGCATAGGGCTTGGAGCATACAGGAAGTGGTCGCCAGAGCACGTCGCCCCTGAGCAGCTGCAGGAAGGCACAGTGGCTTTATTCTTTGTCTGTGTTAGGGTGGCTGCCCTAGCTGAGCTGGCCTAACTCAGAGGTTTGGAATTTATTTCCACATTTTACATTCCTGCGGAAATGTTTGTAAAACATGCTTTTCTCCTGGACTGACAGCTTTCAGGAAAGCTGGGTGGTGGCGGGGTGCTCTTTTAAACTTCTCCCCAAGAGAGTCTTACACAATCCAAACAGTTAAAATAAACATGCCGGGCTAGGATTTGTGTTATTGTGGAGGTAGCATGGCTGAGGGAGATTCTGTGGAGTAGAAACATCCAGGGGACACTTCAAGCCTGTCCAAATGTCATCATGCATTTTAGCTCAATTCTGCATCCAGGTAAATACAATCCTGTGTTCCAGGCACATCTCCTTGGTGCAGAACACTGTGGTCGCTTTCCAGAACCATTCTTTTGTTTGAGAACAGTTACCCAACAAGTTGTGAAGAGCGCCTTGGAGCACCGCGCAGGAGCTGGGAGCTTCAGTGTTGTTTGCTTAGCTCTCGAAGGGTGCTCGCTGGGAGTCAGCTTTCTTCTGTCCCGCTTTAAAGTGGGCACCCTTTATTTCCTCACACTGCCTGATGTTGGAACTCTGTGATATTCCCAAGATGAGTGGTCTCCAGACAAACAGGTCTCTCCTAACTGAACCTTGACACTCAACCATGCCTCCTGACCATGAGCACTGGGCATTTCTTCCCAGGCAAAGACCACCGAGCCCTGACCAGTGGCCGCTGCTGCCAGGAATCCCCATTATTGTCCGAGTCCCTTACACATTAGTAATGCCATATATACTGTGTGAGAGTTGTCAAGTTTACTATCTCATGGCTCTACAATGGAAGGAAGAACGGCTCAGGGAGTTTACATAACTGGCTCAGGCGTACTTAACTGGGTGACTGACTCTCAAATCTCAAAATGGCTTCTACGCAAAGATTAAAAATGAAGTCTGAAGGATCTGCATTCATTTTCTCTCTGAAGGATTACAGCAGTTCTCTGCATGCATGGTGTCAGTGGCAACCACAGCCTGAAAATATTAAATGGAAATCCCAGAAATGAAAAAAAAAAAATCATGCCTTTAATCCTAGCACTTGGGAGGCAGAGGTAAGCAGATTTCTGAGTTCGAGACCAGCCTGGTCTACAGAGTGAGTTCCAGGACAGCCAGGGCTACACAGAGAAACCCTGACTCGAAAAACAAAACAAAACAAAAAAAAAAATCAGACTTAACAACTTTCGGTACAACCTTCTGTTGTAACTGTTCTATTTTCTGATTGGTTACTACTATAAATCTCTTGATATATCTAATTTACATGTGAAACCTTATTGTAAGTATATATGTATAGGGAAAAGTGTGATATATCTAAGCATTTGGTACTCTGTGTTTTCAGCTGTCTGCATGGGACCTGGTCTTGGAACATACTTTAGTAGATTAAGGGGGTGTGGCATGGGAGAGAATCTACAACAAAGAAGTTAAAAAGGCTGGAAGCCCTTCCCCACCCATAAGACAAGTAGCATGTGGGAGCAAAGCCTGTGCCCACGTGAATGTCTTCGGAAGGATTCTGAGACCAGTGGCCCAGTGCTTCTTGGTCCACACTTTCTCCCAGCTCGCTAGCCCTCTCCCATTCTCAGGAACATCTATCTCTCTCTTAATGAATGCTCTCTGCTTCTCTTGCTGACCGTGTGTCCTTGGTGCAATTCTTTGTCCCTGGATGCCGGAAGCAGGGCACTTCAGTGGGTGCCTCTAGCAGCTCTGAGCCTACAGCACGAGGAACATTGTATCTTATTCTCATAAGCAAGGCTTCAGAGCTCTGTGCCTTCATCAGGAAGAACATTGTATCTTATTCTCATAAGCAAGGCTTCAGAGATTTTAAACTGCAAAAGCCTCTCGTAAGTCTAGGAAGCCAGGTTGACAGTTGGTTTGAAAACCTTGCCAATGGTTGGACACCTAGGAGAGGACGTTGTTTCCATATAGTGTGGAAGCCTGTCTTGTACTTGGGGAGAAAGTAAGAGCAGAAAAGATGGAGGAAGCATGGGAGTGTGGACAGATGGACGGACACGTTGCACGTCTGGTGTGCTCGTGAGGTGTGCTTTATTTCTAGGTTTCCACTCTCTCTCTTCACTTTAGTAAACATCACACTGACATATTTCATCTATCTTTGGGGCAATTTACACAGAATTATGAAAGGCACACAAAGGAGGCCAGAAGGGCAAGCAAAGGTTAGCTAGTGTTGGTATTCACAGGAGGCAGCGCCAAAGTATCTGATGCGGGACATGTGTCATTGTCACAAATGCAAAGATTATAAAGCCCCATTTTCAAAGTAAACAATTCTTTTGTTGTTGTTGTTTTTTGTTTTTTTAAAAGTTTTATTGCATTATAATGAGAAAGGTTACATAATTTCAATTTATCTGACTTTGTTAAAATTTAAAAACAAATTTTAGGTAAATAGAATTGCATCACATCCTTGTTTCCCTTTTGTACCCCAACTCTTCCCAGAGACCCCCCTTCAATACCTATAATATCTTTTTTTGTCATATTCTTTAAAATTTATAAAATATTATAACAATAGAAATGAGTATTATAAAAGTTGTTTGATATAAAACAACAATTTAACAGCCTTATGTAGATGCTTGTCTACGGCAATACTGAAAATATATATGTTTTTCTCAATATAAATTTTAAATAACTCCAAACATATTAACTGTATATTTCAAAATAATACATCACTAATATTTTCTTAAATGAACATAAATATATAAAGTGTTTTTGTTTGTTTGTTTTGTATTTAGTAGAGCTTAAAATCTTGGCTCTTACAATGGTAACTTGATACAAGAGTTACAAATGTCAAGCAAAGCATTCAGTCTCACACTTTGTTGTTCAATTACAAGCCCTCTCCAAATTTAATTGTCTACATTACTTTTGGGTATAGAAATACTTTTAAAATATGTAAGTTGTTCTGAAAACCATAGTATAGTGTAAAAACATGAAATATCAATACTACTAATAGAGAAGCTGAGATAAGAGAAGCAAGATCTCAAGACCATTTTGTTGTACACAGCAAGACACTGTCACGAACAAACAAGCTGAAAGTGTATATGGATTGTATAATATTGGATCTATTTCTCCAATTTCCAAATTAGAGAGACCATTGGATGACAGTCAATAAGTTTCCTCATGTTTTTGGATTTCAATCGATTAGGATATGT
>NW_022196896.1:130259716-130310977 GCF_008632895.1 Mastomys coucha | reverse complement strand
TGGTGGGAGTATTGGGTTCTGATGATGCCAAGGAACCTTGGTTTGTGTTGCTTATATTCTTACATTTGCCCTGCATCATCTGGTTATCTCTAGTGCTACCTGCCCTTGTTAAATCTGACTGGAGCCTGTCCTTCCTGTGATCCTGGTTGTGTGAGAACTCCTCAGAGTCAAGCTGTCTCTGTGATCCTGTGATTCTGTGATTCTGGGATCCTGTGACCCTGGGCTTGTTAGAGCATTTGGGAGTGGAGCTTCCTCTGGGTGTTTTGGGAATGACTGCAGAGTTTGCCCCCAAGGTCTGCTCAGGGCACCAGCTGGCCCAGACAGACCAGAAGCAACCTGAGCCACTGGGCTGGCGGAGTTCCTGTGTGCCTAAGTCCTGCTGGTCCCAGTTACTCCCGGTGTTGGGACAGATGTTTTGTCCTCCTCACCTCTGATCTTGGGCGTGTTAGAGCACCTGGGAGTGGAGCTTCCGCTGGGTGCTGTGGGACTGGCTGCGGAGCTTGCGCCCACCATCTGCTCAAGGCATTGGCCAGCCCAGACCCAAAGTAAACAATTCTTTTCTTTTAAGTCGGCCTTACAGTACAGTTGGAATTATAGTCTTATCCAAAAAATTCAAGCACAAAAAGTAAAGCCCTCATGAAATAGCGTTCATCTGCACAAGTCTGCAGTCGGCCGCTGCTGGGCCTCTGAACCCATGGCTGTCCTGACAGGAGGCGGCACTTTGAGGGTGGTGTGACTGGAGTAGATCCTCAGGGCCAGCCAGGTGCCAGCACTTTAGTCTTTATTTACTACTTTAGGTTGACAATGTAGAAAGGTTGACAGACAGACAGACAGACAGACACCCTTTCCTTTCGATTGTGACTACAGTGCGGGATATGTCTTGAATAGAGAAGGACCACCATACTGAGTGTCCTGCTGTTTCTGCTAAGCTCTTCTTGGGAACAGCCTGCAAACCTTTGCATAGCTTGCTGGCTGTGCAGGATGGCAGGCAAAGCTGTAGAAACTGCTGGAACTCTCCATTCAGTCTGTTAGACGCTAACCTCTTATGTTCACCTTGAGTCAAATGCCAGAGGCATTAGCTTATCTGTATGCTTGAACTCTCTGGAGTGTCGACATCACCCACTGCACAACGCACTAAAGCCCGAGACTACATCTGGCTCTTATGCCAAAGGCCTTCCACCGCCAGGTCTTTTGGCTCCGTACTTGGCCCAGACAGGTAGCATAAGTTTGCCTTAACAACAGAAAAGCAAAACATTTTGGAAATAATTTCCCCTCTAGTCAGTTGTTGGCGTTTTTGTTCGTTTGTTTGAATCTTCCATTTTAGAGCTGTCGTTCCATGCTTTATTTCAGGATAAATAGAAAAACAGAAGAGGGGGGAAGGAAAAATGACCGTCAGCAGAACATAGGGTAGAGGACCCACTGGAAAACCCAGATGTGGGCTGTAATAAAAACGATTGTTTAGTTTTGGCATGGCCTTCAGCAAAGTCACAGAAAATGCTGGTGATGGTGGCCGTGACAAGCCTTGCTAAAGGAGGGGTTTGTGATGAGTCTCTGATAGCGGTAAGGCTGCCCAAGCATGCCATTTCCCGAGGTCCCTGTCCTTTAGAAATGCAGTCTGAGCTGGGCAGTGGTGACGAATGTCTTTAATCCCAGCACTCGGGAAGCAGAGGCAGGCAGATTTCTGAGTCTGAGGCCAGCCTGGTCTACAGAGTGAGTTCCTGGACAGCCAGGGCTGCACAGAGAAAGCCTGTCTCAAAAAAACAAAACAAAAAAAAAAAAATGAAATACGGCTCTGCTGAGATGAAGGTCACATGCCACACATTCCTCCTACCTCATATACACAAGACACTGGTTTCAAGTACAACCCCAAGGCCTGCGACCATCGCTACGGTCCATGCACACGAAGCCAGACCTTTAGCTGTTACTACTCCCTCCTTCTCTTTGTCTTTTTAATTTTTATTTGTGTTTATTTACAAAAGTTAAAATTCAAATGAAATAAGGTTGCTTGTATGTGACATGAAGGTACTGCCTTCTGTGAGTGTGTCCTAAGGGCCTTGTAGCTGATGAGCCAAGGCCTTCACAGAATAGGACTGGCAAGTTACATGTCTGCCCATGGCAGTAGAAGCAGAAAAGATAGAGAGGTGCTCACTCCTAGGGGAAAGCTCAGTGCTACAAAGCAGAGTGGCTCCATGGAAAGGCAGAGGGCCGAGAGTGGTAGTGGGAGAGAGCAGGTGGCTAAGCGGGATGCCTTCTCCTCTCCCCGGGGCGTCTGCATGGTCAGAAAGCTGCAGGCAATTTCCCTCAACCTTTTAAACATGCCTTTGACTTCATGCAGGAGAACTGGGAAGAAAAGAATGGGAGAAGAGAGAACAGGGGGAAAGGAAGGCTGGAGGAAGGGAGGGAAAAGAGGGGAAGAAGAGAAGGAAACATGGAAGGAGTTAGCCCCTCCCCCAGTTACTGCTGTGTGTTGTACTCAAACAGGCTGGCTTTTCAAAATAAGAGAACTTCAGTCTTGGCCTCTTTTTCTCCCTTGCAGGCCGGCAGATCCCACCCTTGGACCCCCATGAAAATGGGAACAGTGGAGGGATCAAACTTGGGAACCAGAGCTTGCAAGCCAGCCGGCGGTGCTGCTGAGCCAAGGGCGTGGCATACAGAACAAGAAGGAAGGAGCCAGAGCCCTCTCCGGTGTCCAGTGCACACAGAAGGACCCCACCCACTGGGCTACCTCTGCCTGCTGGAGAGTGAGCAGCTTCATACCCTGGGAGACCTGCAGGATGATGAACACGGAAGTTTCCTGAAAAGAAATTATAGAAAACTCTGGAAAACTCACCATCCCACCGCAACATGGCCTTCGGTTTCTGAAATGCATACGGCAAGGCTTGTACTTGCTAGGTAATAGATATAGTTGCTGCTTTTTGTTAAAGAAGTATTAGAAACGATTTAGATGTGTCCAGAAGCCTTAGAGCCCTGTTCTTCGCTGATTTCCTATGTCACCTAGTCAGATTTCAATAATGTCTCCAGGGCCAGTTTACCATCTTCCTTTCTGGCCAGTTTACCAAAAGGCAAAGGTGATATACAGTATGTTAGCTCTTAGCTGGCTTCGGAAGTAAGCCTTTATTAGTTTTCTGAGGGAAATCACAGATGCACAGCTAGACCATTGCTCAAACTGAGAAGCGATCTCCTGTAAGAGAGACAAAAGCTGGACTAGAAACCCCCATCCCTGTCTTCTTTCATTTATCTGATGAACGTTTTTCTAAGGCATGACCATCTGCAAACCAACCAAATCAAACTAGAATGTCACATATAATTTGGGGGGGGGGCTGATTAAAAGAGTTAGCTAGTTGCTATGTAAGCAGTGGTGGATGGAAGCTATCAATGGCATGTGGAGTACCCCCAGCATGCATCCGCAGTGGTGGATGGAAGCTATAAATGGCATGTGGAGTACCCCCAGCATGCATCTGCAGTGGTGGATGGAAGCTGTCAATGGCATGTGGAGTACCGTTGCAGAGAGTTTCTACTCTTGGGGATGATTACGTCACAGAGCATTAGAAGACAATGTCATGATGTCACATCTAGGGATGTTTGAGCCTAAATTGTAGGGCGGACTTCTGTTGATAGCAGCTAATCAAAGGTTGCAGCAAACCAGGCAGAGGAACGTTACCACCCCCAAATTCTGGACCCCTAAAGGTATGAGATCAGAAGAAAGTCCTTTAAACTCTGCCAGCTTTGCAGAGAAAGGCTGTCAAGCCGTCAGCGCCAAGTTCCAGTCATTAACGGTGCTTGTCAACTCCGGGATGTGAGCTTCAACATAGCCTTCCTGCTTCTCCCAGATCGGGAGGTAATTGGATCTTAGAATACAGGGAATAGCCAATACTTGTCTTGATTCAAGGGTGTCCCTAGATGTCCCATAGCAGGAGTCTCAAATGCTGTTACCAAATGGCATCTGTATGCTGTGCCAGGGCCTTCTCAAGATCATCAGTACCTGTCTCCAGCATCAGTAGCTGACAGGACTCCACGTGCTGGCAAAGACGTTCATCCACTCACTACAGGTCAAACAATAAAGAACAATAGAGTTGAAGTTGAGGTAGCCTCTCTCCAGCTAGTATGAAGCTTATTTTTGAACCTTTCTCCGTTTGGGGGGAATCTTTTGCCAGGAGCTTGTATTTACCTGTCGGTCTGTCTACATTCCCAAGCCAAAATGGTAGCGTTCCGAGGAGAGGATGCCCCAGCTTTGCACTGGGTTTGCTGTGGTTGAGTTTTACATGAACTGTCTGGGCTTCACCTTGACAGTGAGCCGCCCTGGGTGGACTGGAGAAGCATGCAAGGGTATAATACGTTGCTTTCTTCAGGCTGCATTGCTGTTGATATCAAAGCCATGCAGGGGGTAAGTATGCACCCGTGCCACCAGCCTGAGCAGACAGATGGGGCACTTGGGCACACAAATATTCACCCCATTTTGGGCCTTCTCTGCAGAGAAGTGCTAAGGCCCTTCATGCTTCTCTCCCCTGGGCTTGGCATTCCTTTTGGGGTGTTTTAACAATGGACCCTCAACAAAGACCTAGAAATGACAGTTGCTCCGGACGTAGGATGTAGTGTTCTTATGGTTACACCCCCACATTCCCTCCCCAACCCCCATTTTCTTATCTCTCACAGGCGGGCAGGTTTGTATATGTGTAAATATGATTTTATGTCAGCTACACCTACAGGTAATCCACTTCAGAATGGCTGTGTTTGGCTCGGGACCTTGCGTCCATAAGTGAGGCACAAATTATCAAGGGGATGCTTTCCCTAAGGACAGAGGCAGGGCTGTGCAAATGTTTTACACAGGTACAGAATCGACTCGCCATTTTTCATTAAAAGTGACATATTAGGGTACTGGATATGACGTCATCTTGCAGACTAACCTGCATTCTAGCCAGCAACAAGGGCTGTGCCCCAGTGGGAATCCCATTCTTTCTTGAGGTTAGGTTTGGAGGATCGAAGTGTTTCTTCTGCCATCGTGGACTCCGGCCTGTGTAGGCTTCTTACTGCTCTGAAGCATTCTGGGTGAGGAGGGAGGAGCCAGCGGTCAGCCAGGGGTTCTGGCTCTGCTCACATGTGACCATGCCTTTCACCATGGTCGTGACACCCAGTGACTCAGCAGTCATGCCGTCACACAGACTGTCGCCTTCCCCGGTGTTTTTGTAAAGGGTTTCCACTTGGGCTGGACCCAGGTTTTGCACCTAGAAGATCCCCTCTGTAGACACCTAGGACCCCTTCGCATCTTGTACTCCATTCTATGATAAAGCGTTTCGGTAGGCGCTCATTTGTATCAATTGCTTTTGACTTTAACCCATTGGTATGATTCATACTAATAAATATTTTAAGTTTTACAGAGTGTCCTTTCCTTATTACAATTATTACAAGATGATGATTATTTACAAGTCAACTCAGAATAAAGAGAAACACACACACGAGACCTGGGTGGGGAAGGGGATCCACTGATGCTCTGTTCGCAGTAGCTAATCGTCTTCTTGGGAAACGGATCAATGAAAAGCATGGTCACATGATCAAGGATGGTCACATGATCAAGGGTGGTCACATGATCAAGGCTGTGGAGAGGGATGAATGTATTATCTATAATGTATCTCCAGGCATCTCTGAGCAGAGTGTGGAGTGCGAGGCTGCATGCCCGGGGGGCGGGGGAGGGGGGAGCCACTCCCAGGAGTCTGTGGACTGACACTCAGTAGCTGTGCACTGCACAGCATGGGGAATGGAGCCATGACCCTGGGTGCATGAAGAAAGACAATGGGGGTGGGGTGTAATAATGATTATTTATTGATGTGTGATGGAAATAGAAGCATGAGAAGGAAAAGCAGCAGCTTGTGAAGGTTGTGAGGAGGTAAGACGTGACACCAAGTCAGGCCAGAGGTGACCAAGCAACTATCAGCAATTTTTATTTGTTTCATAACAGCTGGAAGGCAATGCGCAGCAGGGTCGCACATTCCTTCAATCTCAGCAAAGCAGAGGCAGGGGGATCTCTGTGAGTTTCACTGCCAGCCTGGCTTACTTAGTGAGTTCCAGGCCAGCCAGGGCTGCATAGTGAGATCCTGTAGCAATAAGTAAATAGATGAATAAATAAGTCTGAAGCCAGTATGACAAAATAAAAATATTTGATAAATTCAAAGCGTGTGGTTCACTAGCCTCTTATTTTTCCTGGATCAGTCCTTTTCCGAGATGGAGAGATGTGGAGGTAAGAAGCGAGGACGGAGCTGACTCTTCAGTGCACTGGAAAGATCTTGAACAACGCCAGCCTGAGGACCTCAGCACACTGCTGTCCCCTCAGCTGGCACCGCACTTACTCAAGCACACCAGTGGAGCTTGTGTTTTCCACGTTGAGCTTGTACTGAGTCGGTGGAAGGCCTCTGTGCCTTACATTCCTTATAGTTGAGAGGCACCAAGAGCATGCTGGGAAGGTGTTCTAGCTATACACAGTCAAACAAGAGTAGGAAGCCTGGTGGTGGTGGCACGCACCTTTAATCCCAGCACTTGGGAGGCAGAGGCAGGTGGATTTCTGAGTTCGAGGCCAACTTGGTCTACAGAGTGAGATCCAGGACAGCCAGGGATATACAGAGAAACCCTGTCTCGAAGAAAAAAACCAAAACCAAAACAAAACAAAAAACAAACAAGAATAGGAAACAATCTACCCTGACTGGAGAGATGGCTTACTGGGTAAGAGTGCCTTCTAGGTAAGCATAAAGACTTGAGTTTGGACCCCCTGCACCCACATAAATCCAGGCATTGACCCTGTGTTCCTGTTACCCCAGCACTGGGGGATGGAGATAGGAAGTTCCCTGACTTCTTAGTGGCTAGCATTGTTATTTTTGATCTCATCCGGCCCTGGAAGGCAGTGCACTGAAGAGATTACAAAGTCGTCTCTCTGGTTTGTGGTGGTAGAATCCTAACCAGATTGAGTTTACTAATCCCCGGGGTTTTCTCATTGGGCAAAATGAGTATGTCACTTTGCAGGCACCCGTGTCTTACTCCTGGGACCCAGACAGTATCACAAATGAAGACTTTTCCCAACCTTGGTCTTGGCCACTTGGCAGCAAAACTAGACCCGAACTGATATGACACTTCCTAATCATTGTTTCTCTGAACTATTCTGGCAATTTATCTGTGGAAATATTGCTGTATTTGATTACAGGATGAGCTCTGATTCTACTGGTAGACATTATATTGCCTTTATGAAATTCAAGCAAAACTCTAGATCTTAGAAACATCCACCCCCAAAACATAATGTCCTTTCAGCCATGGGACCCACCTTAGGATTGTACCCTGAGGGCTAAGGAAATAAATGTCTGGGTGGAGTCAGACCTATAGGGTGTCGAGGAAATCCCAAAGGCTGCTTTCCCCCCGTGGAAAGCACAGCTTGTGACCCTCACCATATCTCGTGCCTGGAACCACAGGGTTTCACCCACAGAGAGAAGTTCTGGTCCCCTGGCAACGAGCAAAGGCACTTGGTTGTTGGTAGTGTTCTGACGTCAGTCAGGGGCAGAGCAGATGCCCCTAGCCTCTTCATCCTAGCCTGATGCCTGGATGGGTGGCCAAAGCTGCTTTAAGTCTAGGACTCAAAATAATCAAATCAGATTAAATCCTGGCATCACAGTGTGGAAGGAGGAAGAGAGAGGCCTGCAGACTACCATGCCACACAAGACCTGTCCTCCAGTTCACAGCACAGGCGGGCCATAGACACCTGCTTGCTTAGATTTTTAGACACCCACACGACACACAGCATGCTTGGAGGATGTCACCCAGCAGCCCAGCAGCCCCGTGACCAGCCCGCAGTGGGAGCCACCTTAGTGTTCGAGTATGTGGTGGTCAGATGGGAGAAAGAGATGTGGAGCAGCTTGAGCATTGTGAAGAGATGGGATTGGAGATTTGAAGGTGGAGAGGCGTAGCCTGGTGTGAGTGGCCAGCCCATGGTGAGGTCCCAGCCAGAGCTGCCACTGAGGGCCTTGTCTGAGTCTGTTGGCTACGCAGAGGCAGGGGTTGGCGTCGATGTCTGTGACTCATATTACACTAGAGAACATGGGGATGTCCCTGGTCCAGGCAGCTGCTAGGGACCATGTGGTGTCCCTGGGCTGTGCATAACTGGTCCCGCCTCTCACTGGATGCAGGGCTCTAGAGAGCTAGCTCCATCTCTCATACTTAGGAGAGCTGGCCCTCCTTGATGGGGGTGTGGGTGAACTGGCCCCGAGTGTGTGTGTGTGTGTGTGTGTGTGTGTGTGTGTGTGAGAGCTGACCTCACCACTCATCTGTCCTGGGGTGGCACAGGCGCAGAAGTGATGCACCTGTGAGGTGCTGTGGGGGTAATGCCTCCCTTCCCCCACTCGCCCCTCATCCCCTGCAGCAGTCAGGAGAGCTAGCTGGCTGTGAGGGCCTGAGAGCAGGAGAGCTGACCCTGCCTCCTGTCAATGGTGGAATTGGGTGACCGAGCTAGAGCAGTGCGGGAGAGCTTACCCTTGTGGTGTGGATAAGGGAGAGCCAGTGAGCTCACTAGCTCAGTTCCCACCCAGGCCCAGATTCAGGGCTTTGAGTTGGCCCATCTCAAAATCTACATCATCTGTGAACGTGAAAGGGCAGGCCCTGCTGTTCCAAAGCTGCAGGCTCTGCACGACACAGAGCAACAGCAGGAGAGCTAGGAGGAGTCCCGGGGATCCAATATGGAGGGTGTCACAGAAACCAGAGACCTCGAGCCAGACCAGTGACTCACTGCACTGTGGGCAGAGGGACACACTGTGCGACACGCCGCGACACACTGCAGTGTCCACGAGGAGATCTTTTCTATGCTTTGTTTTGTTGGTGCTGTTGTTTGTGCGTCCTAGTTTTTATTTGGGTGGAGGGAGGTTGCAAGAGCAGATGGCGGATATGACGGGACAGGGAGATGAGTGGGACTGGGGTGCGTGATATGAAACCCACAAAGAATCAACAAAATGTTAAAAAAAAAATGTTCAGGTGGCCCAAGGTACCAGGCAAGAACTCAAACACAACAAGGTTCCAAGAAGAGAGGCTGCCATGCCCAACTCTGCCCCAGGTGTCTCCCACTGCGTCATCTTTTGACTTTCACAATCTTTATGAGGTCGATGCTGTCATTTTCATTCTACAGATGAGGGAGCTGAGACGCCAAGCTGAATTGCCCAAGATCACAGACTGATAAAACAGGCTAGAGGTCAAATCTAAGCCAGCAATATTCCTTCCCGTCTTTACTCATTACTCTAGGAGGGCTTACCAGCACGTGACCAGCAGGTGCTACTTTCAAACTACAGCTCAGTTTGTTCACAAAAATCTAAGCAGCATGAAGCCTGCACGGTTCTGATGGGCGAGGCATCCCCCTCCCCCCGCTGTGCTGAGGATTGCAACCAGGGCCTTGTGCATGCCAAGAGGTTCTCTATACAGCTGCATCTTCAGCCCAGTCAGCTCTTGCTTGTAAGAAAGGATCCTGGGAAATGTAAGCAAGATCCCGAACTCTACACAGTGAGAAAGTAGGGCGAGCAGTATCCAGGCTGAGACCTATCCTATTTTGAAACCCGTTGTTATATCTCAGGAGGATGTGCTTTTTGCCCAGGGAGCTAAGGGTTAATCAGGTCTGGCTGGAAGAGCAGAGTGGCCCTATTAAAAGGGACTTGCTGGCTTGACTCACGGCTGGTCTGATTTTTCCAGAAGGTTGGTGCGTCTTCCCCTTGTCCTTGGTGTTGAGGTGGAAACCACTGCTCGCCCCTCAGTGAAGTTCTTAATGCCTTGGGAAATAACTCACGCTCCTGGGTTCAGCCATCTAGACTTTGTGGGGTCTGAGGCCCTGACCTGCTGATAACCCAGTGCTCAACCTGTTTAGGCCAGTGAGCCTAGATAAGCATTCTCTGCCTCAGCACACGTTCTCCCTGGATTTACAGGGACCAGTCTTTCTATTTGTTTGAAAAAGAACCTCCCCCTCATTTCCAAGGCCCACCCCAGAGCTTCTGTGCTTCTGTCTTCCTTCCACACGGCTCCCGTGTCTGTCAGTCCTCTTCTGTGCTTACACCTTTGCTGACTTTGATCAGCGGAAGTGTGGTGTCTCCTCGGCTCCCTCTTTGTGTTGCACTCCCACAATTATAAAAGGTGAGTCTCGGTCCTCTGTTCACTCAGTTCCCTCATTCCGTGCTGACTATTAGAAACGTGCCCACCTCTGGCTTCTATGCATGCATTCTCTCCTCTTACCTCCTGGACTCTCCCTCCTTCTGTGTGGTGGGCTCCAAGCTTCCCCTAGCTGTTCCCCCTGCCCTCTTCCCTCTTTCTTTCCTGGATGAGGCAACCTTCCTGCTTAAATACAGTTACCATCTGCAAACCTCTTGGGAAGGTTGATCTTGAGTCAACTGGATTGGACCGAGAGACATCTTGGAGGCTAGCGAGGCATTGGCTGTGTTTGTAGTGTTTCACCCACTGATAGATTAAAACTTCGATTAGACTTTGGTGGAAACTGGAAGTTCTGGTCTGCTTAGAGAAACCAGGTCACTGGGAGTGTGTCTTTGGAGGATAGACTGCTAACTGAGGTGCTTATCTAACTTATCAAAGTGGACCTGGCCACCAGGTTCTCCCAGCATCCCTCACTTCCAACCTGTTACAGGGTGTGCTGACTAGTCTCATGTCAACTCGACATAGGCTGTAGTTTTCTGAAAGGAGCAGACTTATAGAGACCGCTGCCTCCATGAAATCCAGCTGTAAGGCATTTTCTTTCTTTCTTTCTTTCTTTCTTTCTTTCTTTCTTTCTTTCTTTTTTTTTAAAGAGCTATTTATTTATTATATGTGAATACACTGCAGCTGTCTTCAGACACTCCAGAAGAGGGCATCAGATCTCATTACGGATGGTTGTGAGCCACCATGTGGGTGCTGGGAATTGAACTCAGGACCTTTGGAAGAGCAGTCAGTGCTCTTAACCATTGAGCCATCCCTCCAACTCCAGGTATTTTCTTAATTAGCAATTTATGGGATAAGGCCCAGCCCACAGTAGGTGGTGCCATCCCCGGGCTGATAGTTCTAGGTTCTATAAGAAAAGAGGCTGAGCCAGCTATGGGAAGCAAGCCAGTAAGCAGCACCCCCCTCCCCCCATGGCCTCTGCATCAGCTCCTGCTTCCAGGTCCCTGCCCTGTGTGAGTTCCTCTCCTGACTTCCTTTGATGATGAACAGCAATGTATAAGTGTAAGCCAAAGTAAGCCTTTCTTCCCTAGCTTGCCATTTGGTCCTGGTGATTTGTTGCAGTAATAGAAACCCCCTAATTAAGACACAGGGTGGGCTGGAGAGATGGCTCAGTGGTTAAGAGTACCGACTGCTCTTCCAAAGGTCCTGAGTTCAAATCCCAGCAACCACATGGTGGCTCACAGCCATCTGTAATGGGATGCCCTCTTCTGGTGTGTCTGAAGACAGCTGCAATGTATCATATATATATATATATATATATATATATATATATATATATATATATATATAAAGACACAGGGTATAGCTGTCATGGACCTACCAGCTACCCTAAACCTTACCAGCCCAGGGACTAGGCTGGGCTGCCCTTCCTCCTGGGGCTCTTCCCTACGTGGTCCAGCCTTTTGGGCTACGTCATCCTTTTTACCCTTTTATCCTTTTGGCCTCTTGGCCTCCTGGCTCTCCCTCTTCCCTCCCCCTTCTCACTCGGCCCAGCTCAGGGTCACTCTGGACTCTCCCTGATTTCACTGCCTCTGGCTATGTTCTCTCTCTCTCTCTCTCTCTCTCTCTCTCTCTCTCTCTCTCTCTCTCTCTCTCTCTCTCTCTCATCCAGTACTGGGATCTAACCAGGTACTTTCAGCCCTTCTGGCTTTTATTGCTTCTGCCCTGAGCAGCCCTGCTCCACCATTCTTCTTCCTGACTTTGAGGGGTTGAAATGTCTGAAACTGTGAGCCTAGAGAAGTCTTTCCTTCCTCAAGTTATTCTGCAAGTGTTTCCTCAGAGCAACAAAAGGTCCTCTCTTCCTCCTCTCCCTGTCCTCCCCCTCCCCCTTCCTCTCCTCTCTTTCCACCTCCCCCGACACTCACACACACACACACACACACACACACACACACACACACACACGTGGGTGCGAGCGCGCAAGCACAAGGTCCTGATGTCCAATATACCACTATCTAGATGACATCCTCTGCTTCAATGATTACTTCAGGTGTTTGACCTCCAAATTGTGGTCCGACCTAACTCCATTCCAGAGATGAGAACTTGCTCCCCAGCCATTTGTTGGGGTGGCCCAGGGGCACCCAGCTTTGGAAGCCTTTCTCAGGCACACAACCCCCAGGCCACCTTGTTAGTAAGGAGTTTGTGCCCAATATTCTCTCAGTGGCTCCAGCTTCCTGGGTATTTAATATGTTCTATTTCAGCTGCTTTGACAGTTTCTGAGCAGATCTCTCTGAATTCTACATTGGACCTTCCCACCTTTCTGTGGTTTGAATATGTCCTAAGGATTTGTATGTTAGAAATCAATCCTTCAGTTCAATGGTGCAGAGAGCTGAGTTCTTTAAAAAGCAGCTAGGCCTCCTCCATCGTGGATGTCTGAATGTTGCTATCATGGAGGGGGATTGGCTAGCTCAGTAATAGAGTCCTCAGAAGGATGACCTGGCCCCTCCTAACCACTCGTATCCTCTCTTGCCTTCTGCCTTTGCCACAACATGGTGTGACACAAAGTCCTTGGCCAGATGACTGGGCCATGATCTTGGACTTAATCAGATTTGAAGTGTGGCTGTGGGAAATAAATGATTTCGTGTTTTACCCAGGCTGCAGTATTCTACGATGACAGCTGGGAAATGGACTCTGACAGACCTACCGTAGAAGTTGTGAGATGTGAACATTCAAAAGGGGGTGCTACTCAGACAGTAATGTCTCCTCAAAACATTTCTGTGACACCCCATGTTAGTTATTCGTTTTGTTGTTGCTGTGAGAAAATACCACAGCCAAACAAAACCAAAGCCATCATGACCAAAAGGGACTTACGTTTTCAAAGGTTTATTTTGGCAAGTGTTTCTAGATGCAAAGGCGAGTCCAGAATGGTCAGGAAGACGTGGCAGAGTGAGGAGGCTGCTGGGTCACCTTCCCCTACCACGTGAAGGAGGCGCAGATGTCACAGGTTCACGTACAAACATGAAGCAGATCGAGTGAACCGGAAGTGGGGGTGGGGGCAGACCATAAGCCCTCAGTCTCCCCCATACCGCATTGTACTCCCTCCAGTAAGGTTATACACCTCCAAAAGGTCCCCAAGCCCCCAATACTGTCACCAACTAGAAAAACAACTGTTGAAACACCTGAGCCTATGGAGAGACATTACTCCTTCAGGCAATATACACCCTGCTACAAATAAGATGAAAATCACCCACAGTGAAACGCCTAGCCCAGCCTGTGTCTCTCTCATCCCTCATTCTGCCCCTCCTCTGCATGTGAAGCCCATCCCTGTCCGCTCCTCATTGTCCAGACTCTCCCACCATCTAATCATAGGTTTGACGACAGTAGGTTAGCATCTAAGTTAAGGTCAAGTAGTACCATCAATAGGGCTGATGGGATGATTCAGCGGGTAGGAGCGCCAACCGCTCTTCCGAAGGTCCTGAGTTCAAATCCCAGCAACCACATGGTGACTCACAACCACTGGTAATGAGATCTGATGCCCTTCTGGGGTATCTGAAGACAGCTACAGTGTACTTATTTATAATAATAAATAAATCTTTGGGCCAGAGTGAGCAGAGACTGAGCGAGCGGGTGTACCGGAGCAAGCAGAGGTCCTAAAGTCAATTTCCAACAACCAGATGAAGGCTCACAACTATATATACAGCTACAGTGTGTACTCATATGCATAAAATAAATAAATAAATATTTTAAAAAGAGAAGAGAGCAATAATTTATACCAATAAACACGAGTCTAGCATTGAAATGTCAGTTTTATTCTCTCCCCTCTTCTACCAAAATTAATCAGGTATTACCTGGGAGGGGCAAAAGGTGGGGGGGAGGAACTCACAAGGCACAGGCATTCCAGCCCTATTGTACAGGTTGTCTCTGAGCATCTGCGGTGTGACACACTGCGCACGAGGCTAGCACCATCAAGGCTAGTCCTTATCCCCAAGCAGCTTCGATTTGGGCAGGAGAGGAAAGTCTTAGACCACGTGACTCCCATTCCGTCCCATGTGTGGATGGATGGGAAAGCTGAGGAGCTGGGACAGTGTCCCGGTTGGTGGCATTTTAGACTTGTTTACTTTATACATTTGCTTTCCAATGTTCTGCTTTTCCCCCACCTTCCGTGAACAGTTTGTAAACGTCTCATGGAAATAGCTCCTTCCAACTCTCTCCTTTTCTTTATTCAGAGGTTGTATTAGTCAAGCTTCTTGGAGAATAGAATGGTAGAATGAACTATATAGAAATTAAAAGGGGATTTATTAGAATGGCTTACAGCCTATGGTTTGGCTAGTCCAACAATGGCTGTCTCCTGATGGAAAGGCCAAGAATTCTGTAGTTGTTTCATCCATGAAGCTCTGTGCCTCAGCTGGTCTTCAGTCTGAGCCAGAGTCCCAAAGAAGTAGGTTCTAGTACCAGTGAAGGCATGCCTCAGGAGTAGGGCAGGCGAAGCTGCCAGCGAAGGCGAGGGCGAGGGCGAGAGGGCCAGAGGGCGAGAGGGGAAGGGCGGGGGCGGGGACGAGGGGGAGAGGGGATGAGGGAGCGAAGGGGCGAGGGGGGGAGAGGGTGACGGCGACAGCGAGGGCACAAGTTATGAAACTTTAGGAGGTGAGGTCAGGACCAAAGAGGTGGGGGTTTGATGCTCCACACTTGTGTCCAGTCCTGTTCTCTGCTCAGCATGAACAAGCCTCTGCCATGGCTCCCGCTGCCACCCAGCCGCTGCTACACCATGTTTCCCCTGCTATGATGACGGAACCCCCCTCTGAAGCTGTGAGCCGACCGACCTCGACCCCAGGTTGTTTCTGACAGGCATTTCACCCAAGCAGTGGAAAACAGAACCAACACAGACAAAGGGGGTCAGCATAATCTTCTTTCCACGGATCAGCTTTCTAAGTCCTCTGCGGGGAATCCGTACGGCTTCATAAATCAAAAGCTCACCATTTATGCCAGCTCATCATAGGTGAGACTAGTCCACAACCCTCTTACACAGACAGAAGTGAATTCCCAGTGCTAACTCCAGCTTCCATCTAGCAGATAGCTCAGTGCTGCAGTCATGGCCTCTCACTGCTGGAGTTCTAAGTACAACTTAGATTCTCCATGAACCTGCTGGAGAGGGAGGGCATCATTCACACCTGGCTCTGGTCTTTCTTTCCAGAAGCCCAGACGGAAGGAACATGGGAGCCTAACATAAGTGCTCCCCTGTAGATCTGAGCTGAGAGGAAACCCAGAGGCTCACTCTGGGATTGCATCTCTGGCAGAAAGTTCTTGAAGCCAACCTTGGTGGTGGTAGTGGTGGCCTCCCTCTCCCCCCCCCCCCCCCCCCCCACCTTCCTGGCATCTTAGAGGCAGCCACCCTACAGGCAGGTCCATTTTGCAGTACTGCACACTGTTTGGAGACCAAATAAGATCCTTTCAGGCTATTTCATAACTGCCTATAAACCACCTTGTGCTTAAAATAGCTGGTTATTTGCTTCCTAAGACACACCCTGACTCACACAAGGGTTCCTGAGCGACTGGGAGACATGCCTGTGCAGAAGGAAAACATACGTTACAATGAGTGGAGTGGAAATTCCTCAGCACCATTAGTGTTTCGAGTGTCTTGAAATCCATCAGCTGTGAGAGGAAGAGTAAAATACCCAGCAGAGCTCTGCCAAGCTGACACGTGACCAAGCTGACAGGTGACCACGATCCAGCCAGCAGCCACAGTAGATGCAGATTTCCTTGCTCCCGCTAAGACAGTTGGATGTAGCACAGCTTCAAAAGCTTTTCTGAAATGCATCTTAATCCTCCCTTGGGCCTTTCCTCACTGGGATTAAGAGGGAGTTCAGGAGAAGCAGGCATAGCAAATTAAACGGGCCTGTTAGAATTTCAGCACCCAGGGCTCTGTTTTCTGTAGTGACAGCTCTGTGTTTCAGGTTCCTCCCCTTCCCACGAAGGTGGGTACACAGAGCTGTATGGATTCACTGTGCCAGACTCTCTGGCCTCTTGCTGGCTTCCCATGTGAAGTGGCCTGGCTTCGCTTGGCCCTGGGCTGAGGAGCACAAGCAATCCCTTGCTGTACCGGCAGACACTGGCCTCTTTCTAATACAGTGATTCTTGCCTCTGACCATATCCCCTTTCTCAGCAAAAGGGCTGCTTTGCTCTCTCAAGGCCTCCATAGTCCACTGGTCTAGTTGTTCCCAGCCTCACTCAGGTATGCGCAGGATCCTTAGCATTTCTCCTGCAGGCTGGAGGGGCCAGAGCCTGCCCCGCTCACTTCTAAGCTGGTGCTCCTGCTGTGCTGGGACAAATCCTGGATAGGCTGTGGGATCCATCTTCCTGACTACTCCTCAGTGAGAGCATGAGAGCATGACTTTCAGCTTTCGGGTTTCATGTGGGCACAATCTACACTGATGCTTCCAGCTGAAGGGGAGAGCCAGATACGTGCCTACCCTCTGGCTTCCCCACTCACAGCCTAGAAGAGGCGTCCTCCCTCCTTCCTCCCAGCTGGGAAGTCTCATCGACATCACAATGTCACCATCCCATTGCTGCCTGGTAAAGCCCACACCCAAGGAAGGAGGCTCTCCGGTCTATGACACCAACAATTCTCAAAGGGCTGAGAAGCGCTCAGTCCTAAATGAAACACCTACCTATATTAACCCTCCCCGCGAGGCTCACGGGGCCATCCTAGAGGAGAGGGAAGAAGGATGCAGGAGGCAGGGGATGGGGAAAGGAATGCTGGGAGATAACTGTCTCCTGGTCTGACGTGCTTGCATCGCTCACAGACTCAGAGCCGCCAAACAAGATCAAAGCTACAAGACCAGTCGGCCTTCCAACCTATGACAGCACTAATCAAACTCAGTGGGCTGCAGGAAAGAGACGGGATATGGAGTAAGGAGGGAAATGCCTGAGGAGGGGGAAAGGGGCAGAGGGGTAGGATGATCAAGACTGTCAAGGAGGGTCAGATAATGTATATTCTATTGTAAAAAATGCCCGATACCAGCATCACTTTCTCCCTTAGTAGAATAGGTTTGATATCAAAGCTCAGATGATTAGATCACTTCTAGTAAATGTTTCAAAGCTCCTACAGACAACATGGACCTGCCACTGCTTAGACAACCTTCTTAATTTTGACTGTTAGTATAGTGTGGTGTAAGAAACACGGAAATAAGTCTCCGTTAAGAATGCAAACCTTGAGCTGGGCAGTGGTGGCACACGCCTTTAATCCCAGCACTTGGGAGGCAGAGGCAGGTGGTTTTCTGAGTTTGAGGCCAGCCTGGTCTACAGAGTGAGTTCCAGGACAGCCAGGGCTACACACAGAAACCCTGTCTCAAAAAAAAAAAAAAAGTGCAAATGCATACCTTGGGCTGGAGGGATGACTCAGTGGTTAAGAGCACTGGTTGCTCTTCCAGAGAACCAGGTTTGATTCCTAGCATACACATGACAGCTCACAATCATCTGTAACTCCAGTTTTGGGGGACCTGATGCCCTTTTATGGCCTCTATGGACACCAGGCATACAAGTGGTGGACAGATATACATGTAGACAAAACTCATATACATAAAATAATTTAAAACTTTTTCTTAAATGCAAAACATCAGTTTTACATATATTCCTGGGACTGGATTGCTATGCAGAGTAAATGTGGAAAGCGAGAAAATGACCTCAAAATGATAAGAGAACTCTTTTTGAAAGGTGTGTGCGTGCACACACATGCATGCACAGGAGCACGCGTGTGCATGCACACATGGGGGTGCTTACTTGCTTGTGTGTAGTATGCACATACAGGAGTGTGTGTGTGTCCATGCATGTGTGCATGCGCATGCACATGTACAAGAGCGCGCATGCAGATGGAACCCAGAGTCTAATGCATGCTAGGCAAGCTATGCTATTGAGCTTCACCCCAGCCTGTGGAAAGGTAGTTTAGCTGCAGTTATGCATAGTGAGAGACACATGGCTGATTCAACTGGGACTAGCCACAAGGAAGCTGCTCTTCAGGCAGAAAGTAGGAGGATGGTGGAACGCAAGGAGGACTCGTGGAGAAGGGAGGAGACAGCCTGGCAGGAAACACATTTGCTGCCACGTGACACTTCTCGGAGGCGATGCTTGGGAGACAGTGACAGTGAGTGCTGAAGTCTGTTCTCCAGGGTTTGTGAGTTGAGAGCTCGCTTCTAGCATAGGAATGTTGAGAGGCGACCTAGTGTCTTTGGGGAATCTCCCTTCAGGAGGGATTAAAGTGGTTCTCATGGGATCCTAAGCAGTTTGTAAGGAAAGCGCTAGCTACTTTCATTTCAATTAGACACAAACTGGAGTCATCTCAGAGGGAGACCCCCAGTTGAAAAACTGTCTGCACGAGATTGGGCTGTAGACAAGCCTGTGGGACATTTTCTTAATTAGTAATTGAGGGAGAAGGCCTCAGCCCATGGTGGGTGATAGCACCCCTGGCTAGTGGTCCTGGGTTCTGTAAGAAAGGAGGTTGAGCAAGCCATGAGAAACAAGCCAGTAAGCAGCACCTTCTCCGTGGCTTCTGAATCAGCTCCTGCCTCCAGGGTCCTGCCCAGTTTAAGTCCCTGCCTTGACTTTTCTCAATGGACTGATTCAGGATTTGTAAGTCGAATAAGCCTTTTTCCTTCCCGGATGCTCTTGGTCATGGTGTTTGATCACAGCAATAGTAACCCTCACCAGGACAGAGTATGTATAGCTCCTCTCTATGCTCTGGCTTCCTATGTTGTGTGATCTTCTTGTTTCCTTATTATACTGGCTGGTTTTGTGTGTCAACTTGACATAGGCTGGAGTTATCACAGAGAAGGGAGCTTCAGTTGGGGAAGTGCCTCCATGAGATCCAGCTGTGGGGCATTTTCTCAACTAGTGATCAAGGGGGTAGGGCCCCTTGTGGGTGGTACCATCTCTGGGTTGGAAGTCTTGGGTTCTATAAGAGAGCAGGCTGAGTAAGCCAGGAGAAGCAAGCCAGTAAGAAACATCTCTCCATGGCCTCTGTGTCAGCTCCTGCTTCCTGACCTGCCTGAGTTCCAGTCCTGATTTCCTCTGGTGATCAACAGCAATGTGGAAGTGTAAGCTCAATAAACCCTTTCCTCCCCAACTTGTTTCATGGTCATGATGTTTGTGCAGGAATAGAAACCCTGACTAAGACACTTATTGTTGAGATCTCATCCCCATTATGAAGAGCCAAGAGATGCTGGTGGCTTCCCCTTACACCTCCAGAACTACTCAGAGCTAAGTAAATATGTCTTTATAGGGTACATAGTAGCTTCAGTTATTTTGTTATGGTAATAGAAAAAGGGAATGACGTAACTAATGAGTCCTAAGGAGAAATCTGGGGCGAGAGAACCTTGGATGAAAATGATGAGAAAGTTGGTTTATTTCCCTGGTGTAGACAGACCATTTGGAAAAGTGTCCAGGATAATATTTGAGCATGGGCTTTAAACCTTGACCTAGCCTAGCCATGTAACTTCTCTAAGGCTCAGTGTCCCATCTCTAAGGTGCTGATCACAATGCATCTTACCTCAGTGGTTGGTTGTACTTGAGGAAATAATGCCTGTTTATGCATCCATTGCCTCACCCAGCATAACTACCAGCCCTGGGGCTGCCTCAAAGTTCTCAAAGGCCACTGTTGGGGTACTGGTTGGGATTGTCAGCTGTGGAGTGAGTGCTGCCTGGGTATTAAGCAGTTAGTGTATTTTGTTCTTAGTTTGGCCATAGAAGAGATGTTTAAGAAGGACAAAAAAAAGAATAAGGACAAGGGGCTGGAGGCGAGCAGTGTTCAAGCAGGAGCCCCTGAAAAGTCGGACGTGAAACTCAGCAATGGAGGAAAATCAAATGAAAGAGACAGCAATGGTAAGATGGAAAGAGGAGGGTTGCCTTGGGGAGCTCTGAATGTGGGGAGCAGGTGGCAGTGTTAAATCAAGAAAGGATGTTATTGTTAAAGCCAGAAACATACATGAAAAACATATGTCCTTGCTGATGCTTGGCTGTCTGGTGAGTGACATTACTCAGATCTGTACGCCATTCATCAGATGCCTTCATGGTCTCTAAGAATAAGTTTTCTGGGGCAGGAGACATGGCTCAGTGGTTAAGAGCACTGTCTGCTGTTTCAGAGGTCCTGAGTTCAATTCCCAGCAACCACATGGTGGTTTATAACTATCTGTAATGGGATCTGATGCCCTCTTCTGGTGTGTCTGAAGACAGGTACAGTGTACTCTCTCTCTTTCTCTCTCTCTCTCTCTCTCTCTCTCTCTCTCTCTATATATATATATATATATATATATATAGATGTGTGTATGTATATATACATATATATACACACATATATGTATATAATTTTAAAAAAAGATTTATTTATTTATTTTATGTGTATGAGTACACTATAGCTGTACAGACGGCTGTGAGCCATCATGTGGCTGCTGGGAATTGAACTCAGGACAGCCCCACTTGCTCCAGCATAATACACTGTAGCTGTCTTCAGACGCACCAGAAGGGAGCGTCAGATCTCATTACGGGTGGTTGTGAGCCACTATGCGGTTGCTGGGATTTGAACTCAGGACCTTTGGAAGAGCAGTCAGTGCTTTTACCTGCTGAGCCATCTCACCAGCCCCCATGTATAATTTTTTTAAATGATTAAAAAAAGCATAAGTCTTCCTTAGTGTAGGTAGTCAATCTTTGTTTCTTTTTTTTTTTCATTTTGATTTAATTAATTAATTTTATTGTTGTTGTTCAGAAAATCCATTACAGGTTCTATCCAAAAATGAGACTTTTCTGGTCCCAGAGTTCTTGGATACAGCCCAGTCCAAAGAGAAGGCCATTGCTTCCATGGCCAGCAACACACTTCATATGTCCACAGCAGAGTCTGAGTTCTCACAGCAAGTAAGTAGCACCCCCATGTTTTCAGACAATACTATCCATCCCAAATATGAAGGGAGCCCCAAGACCTCATCAAAACCCACTCAGCTGAAACAGGAAAACATTTCTAAAACCTCGGGCTACTCCAAGCAGACCAACTACAGCACCACCCCCAAGTCCATGGCAAAAACCACCTACCCCAAACAGGGGAGCACCCTCAAGCCTACAGCAAACGGCACCCATTACAGGGAGGCTGACATGCCCAAGTCCCCAGAAGACACCGTCCAATCCATGAAAGGCCACATGCCCAAGTCCTCAGAAGACACCGTCCAATCCAAGAAAGCTGACATTCCCAAGTCCCCAGAAGATACCATCCAATCCAAGAAAGGCCACATGCCCAAGTCCCCAGAAGACACCGTCCAATCCAAGAAAGCTGACATTCCCAAGTCCCCAGAAGACACCATCCAATCCAAGAAAGGCGACATTCCCAAGTCCTCAGAAGACACCATTCAATCCAAGAAAGGTGACATTCCCAAGTCCCCAGAAGACACCATCCAATCCAAGAAAGGTGACATTCCCAAGTCCCCAGAAGACACCATTCAATCCAAGAAAGCTGACATGCCCAAGTCCTCAGAAGACAGCATCCAATCCAAGAAAGGTGACATTCCCAAGTCCTCAGAAGACAGCATCCAGTCCAAGAAAGGTGACATTCCCAAGTCCTCAGAAGACAACATTCAATCCAAGAAAGGTGACATTCCCAAGTCCTCAGAAGACACCATTCAATCCAAGAAAGGTGACATTACCAAGTCCTCAGAAGACAGCATCCAGTCCAAGGAGAATAAAATGTCCAAGTCCTCTCAAGACTCCATCCAGTCCAAGGAGGGTAAAGTCCACAAGCCCTTAAAAGACAGTGTCCCATCTAAAGAGGAAGATACTCCCAAGTCCTCAGAAGGCACCACCCAGTCCAAGGAAGAAATCACCATGTCCCCAGAAGATACCATCCAGTCCCAGGAAGGTGACATCATCAAGTCTTCAGAAGATGTGCAGCCCTTGGAGAGCAGACTCTTCCATCTTGAAGCAGAA
Source organism: Mastomys coucha (assembly GCF_008632895.1). Taxonomy (NCBI): domain Eukaryota; kingdom Metazoa; phylum Chordata; class Mammalia; order Rodentia; family Muridae; genus Mastomys; species Mastomys coucha. Next base: position 130,288,870 of record NW_022196896.1, on the reverse strand, counting down.
ATAGAAACCCTGGAGGAAGGCTTGGTGAGAGTGATCAAAGACAAGGAGGAATTTGAGGAGGTGCTCAAAGATGCTGGAGAGAAACTGGTGGCTGTGGATTTCTCAGCTGCTTGGTGTGGCCCTTGCAGAGTGATGAAGCCACACTTCCATTCCCTGTCTTTGAAGCATGAGGATGTGATATTCTTGGAGGTGGACACTGAGGACTGTGAGCAGCTGGTGCAAGACTGTGAGATCTTTCACCTCCCGACTTTCCAGTTTTATAAAAGAGAAGAAAAGGTGGGTGAATTTTCTGGTGCCCTTGTGGGAAAACTTGAAAAAAGCATTGCGGAATTAAAGTAATCATATGTTCTGAGAACACCGTGAACTAGTTGATAGCTAATTTATTTCTAATTTGCCAAAAAAAAAAAAAAAATCAAATAAGACAAAAGTGTTCGCCTAAATGGTTCTGCTTGTATATCGGAAACACGAAAGCCTACTTTTTATCTGAAAGAATCAAACCATGGAATGGCCATAATTTGTTCTTGTTGTTGAAAAAAAAAAGGCAAAATTAGATATTCCCTGGGTGGAGATTGTAAATCTCACGATCTTCTTTTTCTGTCTTGAAAAATCTTGCTCTTTGGGTATCTGCAGCAACATGGAAGATGCAGGCTAGTGTCCTGTAAAAATTCCTACCTAAAGAGCAGCGGGAAGTTCTTGTCATGTATTTTCTGGGGCTCACACGTCTTCAGGGCTTTTGATAAGAAACTTCTAGCCAGGCGATGGTGGCGCACGCCTTTAATCCCAGCACTTGGGAGGCAGAGGCAGGCGGATTTCTGAGTTCGAGGCCAGCCTGGTCTACAGAGTGAGTTCCAGGACAGCTAGGGCTATACAGAGAAACCCTGTCTCAAAAAAACAAACAAACAACAACAACAAACAAAACAAAACAAAACAAAAAAAAAAGAAGAAGAAGAAGGAAAGAAACTTCTAGAAACAAAGGGTTGGGATGAGTCATAGACCTTTGCTATTCTTTTGTATGAGGAGTGATAGAGTCCTGTGCACCAAGCCTGTTTCCAGTTAGTAGAGATCGTTTGACTCATCTTTGCTCACAAAATCTGAGCGAAAACTCTTAAGCGTGGCTTCTCTGAGGTTCGAGTCTGAGCGGTCACTGATACCATGACGACATCCATGCCTTGGTAGAAAAGGACCTGTATTGTCTCCTGGGATCAGGTTGCTGAGAATGGAATCCTGTTCTAAGGAATCTATGAGACCAAAGACTCAGGTCTGGACTGGTTGGTAACTTGGTCCAGAGGTTTTGTTAAGTCGTCTTGGAGGTTTAGTTGATATACAGTGCTAGTTCTAGGTAATGAGACAACTAGACGGGTCTGGCCAGCTTCACTAACTTGGGATACCCATGTGTTACTTTGTGATGCCAGAAATGACTTCGGGTCCCTTGGCTCTAATTATCATTGTTATTGCTGATATTGTTGTTACTGCAACAAGATCATTTGGCCGGAGGCCCGCCCTCCATGAATTTTCAGTGGTCAATGCCATATTACTTAATTTGAGGCCCTGTAGTGGAGTTCTAGAGCATACCCCATAAAAATGGGTCTTTGCAGCTGTTAAACACTCTCCTTCCTTTTGTGCATGCTGGTGACCATGTTCTGTTTCCTATTGAATCCAAGTATTTTTTTAAAATATGAAGTATTAGTGAACACTTTAAAGATCAGCACTCCCTCTGTAAAATGTGACAATCCAGAGTTTATACTAATTCAAGAATTGAGGCTAATCTTAGGAGCTGATTGTAAGTCTCGTCACTAGGAAAGAACTCATACCCTCTAGTCCTCTGCTCCAGGCCCTGGTGTGGCAATCTCCCTGGTGAAGCAGAGAGTGGGACAGCCCGACCACCTGGCACTGTGCATCCTTGGTCCTCCTTAGAGACATTTATCACAGGCTCCTATGCAGCAGCGACAGCAGCAAAAAAAATACTGTAAGCAGTTGGCCTTCTTTCCAAAAGTGATTCAGAATGACCTACTAAAAGTATAAATGATAAGACACAAGCCAGGGACGAGGAACCAGAGCCACAGAAGGAATATTGTGTCATAGATAACTGCTCTGACTGAGCGGCACATTTTATTCTGAGTTTCTTCATCACTAGGAGAGAAAAGGGAAGCTCATAAATCCCCAGATGCTGTCCCCTAGACAGTCAGACTTTGGAATGTGAGAGAAGAGTTAATGCTTTGCCTTAGCTACACGATTGGACGGAATCTAAATGTGAGACACTGAGTGACCGAGGGTAGTCTTGATGGGCATTTCCCCTTTAACAACCCCAGTTCATAATGTGATGAACGCAGTTTTCATGTGTTCTTTTCTAATCTTCAGCGGAATCTGGAGTTGTGGGAACAAAGCCTTTCTGAGTGAGGAATGCCTACTTACAGAGAGTGAAGGTCTTTTCCGTTTCCCTGCAAATGGATTTTGAGTGTATCCCATCTGCTTTCCTTCTAGTGAAAGAAATGTCCTCTGAATTTTCTATTCCAGTTTGTCCCCTGCTCCCATTTCCCCTTGAATAGGGCTAATTTTTGTTATAACTGTTACATTAGACACATATGCCCAGTCGCGAGGCTCCTAGGATGCTGTCTAGATAGCGCACTGCCTACAGCTCTTTTATATTTTTGGTTGCGAGCCTAGCCTTTAACAGCTGAGCCATCTCTCCAGCCCGCCTACAGCTCTTTTAAAACAAGCCATTTACAGGATCAGTGACACGGAGCTGTTTTACGGGCACGAGAGCATCAAAGACATTTCTGAAAATGGAATACATAGGCTAGGTTACTGTTATGGTTTGAATATAGAATCCCCAAAAGGCCCGTGTGTGGAGGGCGTAGTTCCCAGACCCCAAACTCTCCTGTGTTGAAATTCCCAGCTGAGGAAGCTGCTTTGGGGGACAGGAGAAACTCGAGCCCTTGGGGTCTGTTTGGAAGAAGCGCATCGTTGAGGGCGTATGTACCCTGGAGTGGCAATGTGCCTTTGGCCTTTTCCCGTCCGTCTCCTCTGCTTCCTGGTGGTTATGAGGTCACGTGCTTTCTCCACTGCAAGCTTCCCACCATGATCTTCAGTCTTACCTCAGATCCACAGCCAATCATAGCTGAGTTTCGGAAGCACTAGCTGAGGAGAGATGACCCCTCTTTTAAAATTGTTTCTCTTAGGTATTGTGCAGAGCGGTAACAAGTCTATCAAAGGTACCGGGTTATCAGAGGCAACGGCCCCCAAAGCAGCCTTAGAAACCAGTGGGATCTTAGATTTTAAAGGAGAGTTAGGATTGTCTGAATGGAAGAGAAGGCAAGCTCTCCAGGGCCAAGCCATCGGAAAGCAGTGCTGTGGCTCTGGCGTCTCCTGATCTCCTTTGTCCCAAAGCCATGCTACTGCCTTCTGCCTGTCACATGACCTACTTTAGTGCTGCTTCTTTAGGTCAAAGGTGACAATTGGATCTCGGCCCTATCAGTGGACAGCATGTGCTGCTGGGAGACAATGAGGAGTGAACTTAAAAAATAAATAAAATGAAGAAAGAGATAAGTTTTTAAGCTCTGACGGAGTCATTTATAATGAGGATTCCACATAATCATACTGACTACACATGATGATAATCTACCACAGCCTTACAAAATAATGGAAGGTCAATCATGGTAACACATGGCTTTAATCCCAGCACTCAGAGGCTGCTGGATCTGTGAGTGCGAGGCCAGCCCGGGCTACAGAGTGAGTGAGACTGTGTCTCAAAAAAATAAAATGAAATAATAAGAAAAAGAAACAAAGAAGGAACGAAGGGGAAGGAAATCCTGCAAGGATAAATGGGAAAACTCCACAGGGCAGCAATATTTAGAGTAATATTCCCAAATCAATACTTTTCATGCAATTTAGTGATAATTAAAAATCAATGCAGGAAATGGGCATCATTTACAATAGTAACAGCATTATATGCCTAGCAATAGTCCTTGAGGTGTAAGTAATAAATAGATTTGAAGAAAGTGACACTGTTTTTCTCATGAGAAAGACTTAACAATGTAATTTTAACTGACGTCTCAATGGTGTGTTTAAAAGAATAGAAGAACTTAGTTTAATTCTCTGAGTGAAATGGGCACAAAGCATTAAATGTAAAGATGGAAAGAAGGTTTGCCCTGTCAGGTAGCTAAATATATAACTGGTACAGCAGTGATGAGACAATGGTAATGATGTTGGAGAAAAATAAGAAGACAGACTAGCCAGTGTTCAGATCTGAGCATTAATAACCTGGAAAATGGGGCTGGCCAGATGGCTCAGTGGGTAAGAGCACTGACTGCTCTTCTGGAGGTCCTGAGTTCGGATCCCAGCAAACACATGGTGGCTCACAACCACCCGTAATGAGATCTGATGCCCTCTCCTGGTGCCTCTGAAGACAGCTGCAGTAAATTACACTGGAGCGAGCGGGGCCAGAGCGAGTGGGGCCGGCAGAGGTCCTGAGATCAACAGCAGCCACATACATGATAGCTCACAGCCATCTGTACAACTACACTGTACTCATATACAAAAATTTTTTTAAAAATTTCAAAAAAAAAAATAACCTGGAAAATGAGGCACTTCATCTTAGTGGACTGTTGAGTGGGGGTTTTCCTGGAATATTGTATAGTGAAAGCTTGCTGTTTGAGGGGGAAAATCAGTCCATATCCCACTTGCATACCACTAAAATAAATGTAGGATGAACTAAGGTATACAACTAAAATGTGAACTCATAAAAGCCGGCTGGCGGGTAAGAGGAGTGACTTTTAACCACAAATGTCACAAATGAGTTTGGACATTTACAAAACTCAAATTGTCCCTGGTAAAATATAAACAAAATTCATTGAAATTAAAAAAAAAATCAGAAGGAATACTTCCTAGAGGAGCAAACAATAGCATTTATTCTTACAAACTAATAAACCAGATATCCTCAAAGGGTTGAACGGCCCTTTCATGCGGTCGCCTAAGACCATCAGAAAATACAGATATATACCTACATTATGATTCACAACTAGCAAAATTTCAGTTATGAAGTAGCAGCAACAATAATGTTATTGCTGAGGGTCACCACACCACCTGTCTTAAAGGGTCGGTAGCATTTGGAAAGTTGGGAACCACTGTAATAAACAATCAAATAGTCTCATCGAAAAGTAGGTGAGGTGTCCAGCCGCTTCCTTCTGAAAGTAAGGACGAATTGCAACACATGTGAGAATTTTCCGTCAGCAGGGAATACGTAGGGATGAATGAGCAAGGTTTGAAAGTAGCTTGGAAGGAAGTAGTCAAGTCACGTGTTGCTGGAGTTGAACACCTTTCTGATCACGGGTGCGATGAAGTACAGATAAGTTTGCAATCTTTAGCTCATTTGTCTGCCTCGTACCTTAAGCATCAGATATTTGTTCTTTATAATTCTGGAGTCTAGAAATCTGCAATCAAGGTGTCCAAAGACTCCATTTCTGACGCGGGCACCTCTCCTCTTACTGTCGTGTGGTCGCCCCTTTGGATCTGTGCGTCCCTGTTGTCTCTTTAGGTGTCTGAACTGCCTGTAACAGCAAGCACTCAGATTAGGATCCACCCTAACAGCCTCATTCTATCTTAGTCCCCTATTTAAAGATCCTGTGCAAATAAAGTCAGATTCTGGCATATAGGAAGTTGAGCCTTCAACAGAGGAATTTGAAGGAAAACATAATTCAACCAATAACTTCGTAAGATGAACCTCAGGCTAGGGCCAAAGATTCTTCTGGGGTACATGGTTTAGAAATGTACAGTGTGGAAGTTCCTGCCTCTCTGCCCTCTCTGCCCTCTCTGCCCTCTCTGCCCTCTCTGCTCCAGTGACTTCAGGTCCACTGCTCATGCTGATGATGTTATGACTCAGAGGAGGGAGGGGACAGCCTATGAAATTCACCTCAGGCCACTGTGGCATCAGCTCCAGAAGGGAAGATGAGGCTTGTCCAGAGGTTGGGAAGATGGTTGTACTCTGGCTTCTCTTGAGTATAGTCTTGGAAACAGGCTGGATGCATGAAGCTCAAAGCCTTAGAAGATGACAAATTGGAACATTTGGCCATGTATTTCTTCCATTCAAAAGCAGTCCGAGAATTCCTATGTTAGCCACTAGGCTCGGCATCCCAGAGTGCATTGCGTCTTTTCCAGCTTACTTGATGGCCATGCAGGTCTGTTGAGTTCTTCCCCATGCTTCCCGGGAAGGAGAGGTTGAAGACACAGTGGCTTAGGAGTTATATTAAATCAGGATTCACAAATGTGTGGTTATATAAAACAAACAAACAAACAAACCACACGGGTGTTGACCTCTGGACTGAAATATCTGATTCAATATTTGTGAGCTGGGGCATAGAAATTCTTTTCCAGACAGGTATTGGTGGTTCACACCTTTAGTCCCAGCACTCAGGAGGCAGAGGCAGGTGGATCTTTAAGTTCTAAGACAGCCCTGGCTATGCAGAGGAACCCTGTCTCAACAAAACACGCAGCGCCTTTACTTACCCTCCCCCACCGTTCCAGAAAGTCACAACCCCTATGAGTGCTACATTTTGGATCTGGAGTGTCCTCCAAAGGTCCAGCTGTTAAGGAGTTGGTCCCAGCTTGCTGCTGTTGGGAGGAGGTAAGACCTTTAGGAAGTGGGGGCTTGTGGGAGGAATTTAGGTTACTGGGGGATGTGACCCTGAAGGGAGTTGAGGGAACTTGGTTCATCCTCTTCCTCATTTTGTGTGCCTGGTGCCACGAATGGAACAGAGGATTCTGTCATAAATTTTTGCTTCACCGCAGTCCCCAAAGCAATGACCTATGAACCAAATCTTTTGAAATTTGTAAACCAAAATAAACCTTTTACTTATTTTTTTTCAATATGTACTGTATAAGTATGAGTATTTTCGCTACGTGTATATATGCGTACCACGTAAGTGTCTGGTGCCCATGGAGTTTGGACGAGGGTGTCATAGCTCCTGGAATGATGGTAGGGATAAACTATGAGCCACCATGTAAGTGCAGGGACCAAGTCTGGGCCCTTTGCAAGAGCAGCAGTGTGCTTAACTCCAGAGCCATGACTTCAGCACCCAAACCTTCCCCTAAAATTTGATTGCTTCAGGTGTTCTTCCCACAACTGAAGTTGACTAACACCCTGAGAACTGGCCACTCTTTCAGCACCATTTTTTCTTCATGCTCTGTTTAGAACTTCACCTGGAAGAAAGGATGCGTAGGAGTCTTTGTAGGCCCAATTTCCATTTGAAAGGCCAGGGTCAGTCCCGTGTCTATCAGATTTCTTCATTAGCATGAGCTAGAGGTTGGTGGTAGAGCACACACTCGCCTTTCGGTGACTGGGTTGCTGGCTGGAAAGCTCTCTCCTTCAGGAGCATCTTCAGAGTCTATCATGATTGTCTGTGGGGTCAGGATGACAAGCAAGGGTCACAACTCATCACACATAGAAGGCAAAGTTGTAGCCTTCACTTCTGCAAGAAGAGAGATTTATTAAAGGCCAGCTGGGCTAGCAAGAGGGCTCACTGACTGAAAGTGCTTCTTGTACAAACTTGCTGACCTGAGTTTGATCCCTGGAATCTACACAGGAAGGTAAGAACGTCTGAATTCTAGAAGCTGACCAGCAAATGTGAACCGCGATGTGCATGCCTGTGTGTATGAATGCACATCCTCAAGTCCAGGCTAGAGATGTTTTTGTTTTTGTTTGGATTTTAGGAATTGATGGGTCTGGTGATGTCTTGGGGGTTTGATTCAATACAGTGTCTTGTTTTCTTTCTACTTTAGTCAGGTTGCAACTTCTTGATCAACCAGTACTTTATTTAATTTTTGGGCATGACCTTGCTATATATAGTCTAGGCTAGCATCAGACTCCGATGTGAGCCCAGACTGCTCTTGTCTCAGACCTAAGGTCATCGCCTTACCCACCTAGGGGCTGAGCTTAGGCCTGTGCTGTCCGGCAGCAAACGCTGCCCTTGACCATCACCCTTCCGATAGCTTCCTGACCTGACCCCGCGGCCTTCCCATAGCTTCCTGACCTGACCCTGCACCCTTCTGATAGCTTCCTGACCTGACCCCGCACCCTTCCTGATCTGACCCTGCACCCTTCCGATAGCTTCCTGACCTGACCCCGCGCCCTTCCCATAGCTTCCTAACCTGACCCCGCGCCCTTCCCATAGCTTCCTGACCTGACCCCGAGTTCGAGTTCTGTTGACCTTGAACTCTACTTTGCTTGAATAGTTAAGACTTTAAAATGTCTTATGGGCTTGCCTGTTCTATAAAATATCTTATGCAATAGTTAAAAAAAAAATCAAGTTAAATTGATAGTTAAAATGTTTTGTAGCAGGGGAAAGGGCTCATTTTGATTAGGCGTTTTAGAGGGAGACAAAGGAGGGGGCTCAGGAGAAAGAAGGACTAGAACTCAGTGCCAGTGGGACTGGGCCAACTGCTAGCCTTGTGATGATAGGGGAGAAGACTCTGCCCCCATGGAACTTTCTAGATTGGAGCTGCATCCTTTTGATGATAACACTCGTGGGGGCTGGATGGCTCTGGGTCTGCCTTCAGGAGACGTGCTTATGATTGTCAGCAGGAGGTTGTGGTCTGTTAGGCAGGGGCTCCTTGATTCTCCACCAGCATCATGTCCACTGCATCCCCTTCTTTTGTCCCAGCAGGAAGCCGGGATAAAATCATCGGGCTCATTGGTCAGTCGCATTTACACAGAATCCTAGCAGGCAGGGTTTCTGCAGCAGGCCTGGTTATCTGCCATTTGGATCTGGCCTGAGTCCTGAAACTCATTTAAACAGAGGCCTTCCTCCTCCCAGGTTGTTGATTGGGGCGGGGGGCCATGTAGAAGAATAGTTTGCACTCCCCAAATTCACTGAGAGACAAAGCTGGATGTGTTGGCACATACTGATAGTTTCAGCACCTGGGTGGCTAAGACAAGATCTTTAGTTCTAAGCCAGGGTTAGACGGCTATATATTGAATTCAAAATCAACCCGGGATATAGAATGAAATCCTGTCTCAAAAAAAAAAAAAATCAAGCAGAGTGATCCCCTATTTTATTAAACAGAAGGCATACTGGGATGTAGGCTGTCTCTGGGGACAGGTATTTTTCTTCTGCTCACTTATATAAAGGGAATTACATATAATAAGAATGAAGTACTTTAGAGGCCTTTGCTACTCACTGCTTAGAGTCTAAGGACTACTAACAACTGTTAGAAAATATCAGACCCATGGGGACTGAAACGATGGGTGAGTAATGCGGCCCAGGTTCAAGGATGCTCTACCTGACTTTAGCCAGAGGTTCTGTGTTCTAGCTGCATGTTCTGGCTTCATATTATGATCTAAGAACAGAAATAAGTCAGCAGATGTTCTACTATTTAGACATGAACTGTGAGTGATCCTGGGTAGTGTGAGCTAGGCAGTGCTTTGGTTCCTAGCGGCATGAACTGTATCCACTAGCTTTTCTGGTTACTTGTGTGGAAACTCATGAAAAGCGAATCAGTGAAGGAAAGATCTATTTTGTCTCGTGGTTTCAGGAGATACAGTCCACCATGGTGGGAAACTTACTCCATATCAGCAGGAGTGAGAGCCAGCTCGGCACATTGCAGCAGCTGACCAGGAGCAGAGAATTATGGGACAGAACCAGAAGTGGGTATAATATGCAAAGGCCCATTACTACTGCCCCACTTCCTCTGGCTAGGTGCTACCTCTTGACAATTCAACAACCTTCAGAGACAGCATTGGCAGCTGAGGATCAGACATTCTACCACATACACTTATGTGTGGTGTGGTAGTGGTGGTGGTAGTGGTGGTGGTGGTGGTGGTGGTGGTGTGTGTATGTGTGTGTAGTAGAGAGAGAGAGAGAGAGAGAGAGAGAGAGAGAGAGAGAGAGAGAGAGAGAGGAGAGAGACAGTATATGTGTGTATGTGAGTGTAGTGTATGTGTAAGAGTGCATGAGAGAGCTGGAGAGATGGCTCAGTGATAAGAGCACGGACTGCTCTTTCAGAGGTCCTGAGTTCAATCCCCAGTAACCACATGGTAGCTCACAACCATCTGTAATGGTGTCTGATTCCCTCTTCTGGTGTGTCTCAAGAAAGCTACAGTGTACTGCATTAGTGTGTTAGTCCCTCAGAAATAAAAGTGTGTGTGTGTGTGTGTGTGTGTGTGTGTGTGTGTGTGTGTGTGTGTGAGAGAGAGAGAGAGAAAGAGAGAGAGAGAGAGAGAGAGAGAGAGAGAGAGAGTGCCTGTGTACCCACACATAAAAGAAAGAGTGTGTGTGTGAGGAAGTTTGAGTGTGTGTGGGATGTGGGCAATTTCAGATTTAAACCTTAACATAAAACCAACTTAAACCTGGTCCAGCAAAATTAGAGAGCTTTATCAAATCTTGAAATTGGAAATTCTTCTTTTTTTAAAGATTTATTATTATATCTAAGTACACTGAGGCTGTCTTCAGACACACCAGAAGAAGGTGTCAGATCTCACTACGGGTGGTTGTGAGCTACCATGTGGTTGCTGGGATTTGAACTCAGAAGCTTTGGAAGAGCAATCAGTGCTCTTAACTGCTGAGCCATCTCTCCAGCCCTGGAAATTCTTTTAAAATCGTTTTATTACATTTTATTCTCTTTGTATGTATATGTGTGCATATAGGGATGTGTGTACCATAATGCATGTGTGGAGATCAGAGCACAACCTGCAAGAGTCGGTTTTTCTCCTTTTATTACATGAGTCCCAGGGATCAAACTTAGGCTGTGCATCAGACTTGACAAGCAAGACCCCTTCAGCCATTTACCTGGTCCTCAAACAGCCGGGATGTTCTCCCTTCTCATGTCTGCTATCCACCTTGATTTTATCATTAGTTGCTCAGTGGCTCGAGATCAGATACAAATTGAACCTTGTTCACTAATTACCTCAACAGATGTCCCAATTCTGGCTGGCTGGTTCATGTGCCAATCCCTGAACTAGTGTGTACTTGGAGGAGTTGAGATACTTGGATTTGTCAGGCTTAGGCACTTGTACATGCCTAGAATATGGCCAATCCCATTAAGCTAGATAAGTGGGTGGGGGTGACTTTGGAGAGTGGGAGGAAGGAAATAATGCCGTGAGCACGGGCTTATTGATCTCGGGAAATGGCATTTGAACATCACCGCATTAGCCTCAGCCCACACTAAGACACACCAGAGTCATCCTTAACCCCACTTACAAATCCCCATGAAAAGCCAAGCCTACCGAGGGCTGTTGACCTGTCCAATTCCCGTAAAGCACACCACCTCATTCACTTTGATTCACTCTGATTTCCTTGAGTCTGTAATTATATATAGCCTTAAGACTAGATAGTATCTGTCTTAGTCAAAGACAAATTTATGATATTAAGTAACTTTCCCTAAAATTGGCATGATGGATATGAGTTGGAGCATGAAACATAGAATTATTCTGTTTTATGCTGCTATAATAGAATACCTCACACTGGGTACTAAAAAGCAAACAAATGAAAAACAAAACTAAATGACCTCATCTATTCAGCCTCTGGCAGGGAGGGAGAAACAGAAGCACCATCCCAGAAGGGACCCCGTGTATGGTGTGGTCTTGTTTGTAATGCCCTGCTCTCATGAGAATTAACTCACTTCATGAATAGGCTGCACCTATGACCTTACCTCCCAGGAGGCCCCACACCAGGAAGACTTTACTGTCCCAATCACCATGCCCTCCGACGTACCACCTGACTAACAACCCACTTAAACCATAGCAAACTGTGACCCAGAAAAGCTGACCCAGAAAGATACGACAGACAGGAATGGGGAAGACAAGTTGGGCATGCTCTTCCAGACAGTGCCTTCGAAACTTACGCTCTACATCTGCAGAATCTAACGTAGAAGTGGGAGGTTTGTTCTCTTTCAGGTTTAGCACTTCAGTCCTTTTGGGGTAGAAATGGTTATTTCAAATACATTTTATGCAGCCTAAACTTGCAAATTATGGTACATTGTTACTTAGAATTCTATTGTTATTTTTAGAGCACTTTATGTTTCCCAGACTTTTTGAGGGAGCTACGGAAGACTACATTCTGTGTATATAAAGTAACTAAGAGGTGACCAGATGGCTTGGTGGGTAAAAGTTCTTGCTGTCAAGGCTGACAACTTGAATTTGGTCTCCAGGACCCACCTGGTGGAAGGGAAAAAAATCTACATCTGCAAGGTTTTCTTTGACTCCACACTCATACATATGTGAAAACACACACACCTCTCCCTGCCTTCACCTCTGAAAGCCGCAACACTGTGGTGTTTGAAAAGCCAGGCTAAATGTGGGGCTAATGACGGCTCAATATCTTCCACTGACCTTAGACAGAGGAGGAAGTCACTGGTCAGCTAATGATCCTTGGTTTTAAAGTGCAGGTGGAGCTGGCAGCTTTCCCATAGACTGCTGTAAAAAAAAGGCTTCTCTTAAATCATGCCCCGTAACAGTGGTTAGACTATGTGGTACTACTGCCTTGCTGTTAGAGAGCTGAAAAACAGGAATTCATATGGCTTCTTCGTGTTGTAATCCCACTGCCATGGGTGTGAGGGTCAGCTCCCTTTGTTCATTTCCTCGATGACCCAGGTCTCTTCCTGCCAGACTGAAGTCATTGTACGATAAAGATCCCTCTTCCTCCCTTCCCGACCAGTCCTTTCTCTCTTTTCCTTTTGTTCTTGTCTTTTCTGTTTCCCTTTTCCTGTCTCCCTAGGACTTGCTAGATAGCCCAGGCTGGCCTGAATTCAAGATCCCCCCTGCATTAGGCTGCCAAGTCGAAAGGGTTGCAGGCACCTAATATGTTTAGCTTGGTGGAAGTGCTTGGGAAGGATTAGGAGGTGTGGCCTTGGGGGAGGAGGTGTGTTCCTGGGAATGGGCTTTGAGGTTTCAAAAGCCTGCTCCACTCCCGGTCAGTCAGAGCTCTCTTTCTCATGCTTGTGGATCAAGGTATAAGCTCTCAGCAACTGTTCCAGGGTCATGCCTGCTTCCCTGCTACCATGCTTCTACCATGATGGTCATGGACTCAACCCTCTGGAACTGGGAGCCCCAAATTAAGTGCTTTCTTCTGTAAGTTGCCTTGAGCATGGCGTTTTATCACAGCAATGGAAAAATAGCTAGGATGACACCACTACTCATCTCTCCCTGGAATGAGTTTTTCTCCAGTGTTTTCGATGCTTCACGTGAACTCTCAGGTTAAGTCCCCAGCACTAACGACCCACTTTGTAGTGTGCAGTTTTCTTCAGATCGTCATCCAAGGATCCAAACCTCCTGACAAAGAGTCCCCATTAAAGCCATGTGATGCAGACTGTAGTTCCTCCTCAAGGCAGGCTTTAGTGCAGCAGGATTGGGGGCGGGGCCTAATGGAGATGTATGGCCATGGCAGTAGAGTGGTAATGATGAATAGATCACCTATTGTGGGAGTTCAGCCCTGACAGATCCCTTCTACACATTTCCATCTCCTCCTCTTTCTATATACTTAGCCCAGATCCAGAGCCTTGCCAATTTTGCTCTTCCAAGCTTCCAGAAATGTGAGCCAAAGCAACCTTTTTTTTTTTTTAAAGATTTATTATTGTAAATAAGTACAGTGTAGCTGTCATCAGACACACCAGAAGAGGGCATCAGATCTCATTACAGATGGTTGTGAGCCACCATGTGGTTGCTGGGATTTGAACTCAGGATGTTCCGAAGAGCAGTCATTGCTCTCACCCACTGAACCATCTCGCCAACCCCAAAGCAAACTTTTTATAAGTTACGCAGTCTCAGCTATTCTGCTATTGCATTAGAAGGTGAAATTTTAAAGAGAAACAAACAAAAAAGACTAGTATGCCCATGAACTAACAATTACAAAGTAAATAATACCAACATTTATTGAGTACTTACAAATGGCAAGCATCTATGACCAGGTATTCAGAAATAGCCTGCTTGATTTTTTTTCATGACTTGGTGGGAGCAATAGTCTTATTAGCCTCACTTTTTATTTTATCATCTCATTTTATTAGCCTCATTAAAAATATTTCTATCTGGCTGGTCATGGTGATACACACCTTTAATCCTACACTTGAGAGGCAGAGGTGGGCATATATCTTCATGAGTTTGAGGTCAGCCTAGTCTACATAGTGAGTTCCCGGACCCTGTCTCTAAATACAAAAATTTATATGCATGAATGTCCTACCTGAAGCTCTGTACATCGTACCTGGTGCCTAAGGAGGCCAGTAACTGCTGAGCCATCTTTTCGGTCCCTTATTGACCCCATTTAATGATGGAGTTGAACTTAGCCCTGCACTCTCGGTCCACAGGCTATTGCTTAAGTGATACATGAGGCAAGAATGAAGATAGAAGACTTCAAAGACACAGTTATAGAAGTAAATGATTAACCATTTGTGGTAAACAACTGTGGTGGACACTTTTATTCTTTTATTGCAGTGAAATATGCCTTAACCATTATAAATATACAGTCCAGTAATGTTAAGAACATTCACACCATCGTACAATCAATCGCTAGACCTCTTCGCATTCTGTAAAACATAACTTTACATCCCCCCTCCCATTCTGAGTTCAAGGCCAGCCTTATCTATGAAATAAGTTCAAGGACAGTCAGAGGGCTATTCAGAGAAACCCTGTCTCAAAAAAACAACCCCTAGCCCCCAATGTATCTGAATGAAGAGATTCAATTTGGCTGTAGACATAAAGGGCCAACAAAAGTACATCTCAAAGGACATGTGTAACACTGAATGATTTAAGCTATTATTTGGCTAAATAGAATTAAGTGCCTAACAAATCAAATAACTAATTATATAACTACTATTATATAACTAATTATATAATTTAGTTCTCATAGGTAATAATAAATGTGTATTGGATTGTTGATTCTTTATAGACAAAGCCATAGAGTTTAATTGTGTAACCACACAGGGTAGCATTAAGTGACAGGGGTCCTATAGCATCCTATACACACGTGTATAAGAAGGCTATGAGCAGCCAGGCAATGTGTCAAGGAAGGCTTCAATGTTCTTTTTTGTCCTTTCTCATTGAATTTCTTTAACAGCAACTTGTGGGAGGTGTATTAGCAGTTTAGACAGCGACAGGGGCTCTTCATAGCCCATCAAGAGTGGCGGGCTGAGGACAAGGTGAAGCAAGGTCTAAGGATGGATTCCATAGACTTTTATTAAATCATAAATGTTTAGAGGGCAGATGAACTACCCTAGGTTGTTTCTGTATGTTCCCGTAACTTGGTGAGGTAGGGAGAGATGGATCCTCGCCTATTCTTGCCAGATGTATGTGTTGCTATGTACTTTTAAATGACCAGAGTGTCAGTTACTCATTGAAGGATTCCATAATCCAATGGTCCCACCCCTGGGTGTCTCCCTGTGGAACTAAAGAATCCTCTACCCACATATGTGCTCACGCTTCTCCACTGCTCGCGCTCCTCCACTGCTCGCGCTCCTCCACTGCTTATGCTTCTCTACTGCTTACGCTTCTCCACTGTTTACGCTTCTTCACTGCCATGCTGTTTGCTGCTTTAGAGAAAGAGGCACATTGATAGACGTTTGTCAATAATGCATAGTGATCTAGCCCATGAATTCAGCTGGTAAAAGATGAAGGATCATGCCAGTGGACTGTCCAGCAAATGCCAAGATACTGCTGGCTCAATAAAACAATTAGGGAGAAATGTATTAGCAGTTCTTTTTAGGGCTGGTGAGATGGTTCAGTGGTTAAGAGCACAGACTGCTCTTCCAAAGGTCCCTAGTTCAAATCCCAGCAACCACATGGTGGCTCACAACCATCCGTAATGAGATCTGACTCCCTCTTCTGGAGTGTCTGAAGACAGCTACAGTGTACTTACATATAATAAATAAATAAATCTTTTAAAAAAAAAAGAGTTCTTTTAAATTTTTTTTTAAAGATTTGTTTATTTATTTTATGTATATGGGCACACTGTAGCTGTACATATGGTTGTGAATCATCATGTGATTGCTGGGAATTGAACTCAGGACCTTCAGAAGAGCAGTCAGTGCTCTTAATCGATGAGCCATCTCTCCAGCCCCCCTTTAAATTTATTTTACTTTATGTGAAGGTGTGTTTTGTCTCCAGGTATGTCTGTGCCCAGTGCCTGGCACCTGGTGACACCAGAAGACACTGTTGGATCTCCTGGGATGGTTGTGAGTGGCCGTGTGTGGGCTGGGAGCCAGACCTGGACCTGGGTCCAGAGGACCTGGGTCCTCTGCAAGAGCAGCAAGTTCTCTTAACCTCTGAGCCATCTCTCCAGCCCCCAAATTCTTATAAAAATATCAATGATCACAACCAGATATATTTTTGTAAGAAAGTTGGGAAATGATCCACAACATGGCAGGTGATCTTGGCTATCCTGCTATAGCGGGAGATGTGAAATAAATTCTTATTTACATACCACTGGATTATGTAGTTTATTGAATAGGCACACACTGCTTCTAAAGTAGAAGAGATAAACAAAAGACATATTCTTTAACTTTTTTTTCAGATTATTAATCCAGTTTTAGCTCGTTCACCTGGTCACACAGAGTAACGTCTTCAGGGTTTTTTTTTTTTTTCCCCCAAGCTCCTTTCCAGCCTTGACTACTAATTTCATGACGAGGCTTCAGTTTGCCTTTTCTGGGAATCTGCGTTTCTCACAAATACACTACAATAAGCCCTACGTATAAATCGGCCATCACACAGTCATGCATTCCTGTGATTCTTCTGGCCTTGTCTCAGGTGGTAACCATCTCCATAACCATCTACTTGACAGATGCATCCCCCATTACATCCTCAGCCGCCCTGCCACTCTGCAGTGAATGTCCCCAAGTCCTGTCCATCATGACTTAGTCTCTGTATCGTTCAGATAGTATAACCAGGAAGGGACATAGTGATGGGAACTGGGTGCTCATAGGGAGAGCTGGAGAGGCTGGCTCTCTGAGACAAGACCAGGGTAACCCCATGAGGCACCTGTCATGATGCGCTGGAACTGACACACCTGTGGCCCCTCTATCAAGGGCAACAGTCATTTCTTGTGGTCATGGGTCTTGTTGACCTTGTAACCATTAACTGCCTCTTGGTAACCAGGAAACTAAAACGTGTTTTATGTGAGTTTTTATGTTCTTGTTCCAGCAGGAAAATACCTGGAGGACACAGAACACAGCTCATTGGTTGAAATAGCGTGATGGTTTGGTTAAGATGTCCTCAGTAGTCTGAGGCATTTGAACACTTAGTGGCAAGCTGGGTGTTGCTGTTTGGGTTCGGGAGTATGTCACTGCAGGGCGATAAGAATCCATGGTGGAAGAGCAGAGGTGTCCTATCATTTTCTCAACATTGCTCCACAGACATCTCAAGAGCACCCTGGCTACAGTCTAACCTTATTTTTCCATCTTTATATCCCGGCCCTGCGGTCTCTTTCCGTGGATGGCATCACTCACCTGTGTAAGCCGGGAGTTCTCGTTAGCCTTCACTGCCTCCTTTCCGCTTCCCACCTTACTAATTACCACCCTAATCAGCAACAGATTGGTTAATGGTCCTCCATGAGATCCATGGTTTTCTGCATCTCCATGATTCCCACCCTGCTTCATGCTGCTGTTCCCTGTAACAGCATCCAGTGAACTGCAGCAGACCCTGAACTGGTTCTCGTGTCCACTCACTTTAACCCAGTCTCCGACGTGCTTATAAGACTCCATTGTTGCGCTGGAGAGGTGGCTCTCCAGTGGAGGACCAGAGTTCGCTTCCCAGCACTGTGTCACGAGGCTATGACTATGGCACCAGAGGAACATATGCCATCTTTTGGCCTCCTGGGGGTGTTGGAGACTGGTTCTAATGTTTCGATTCAATTGGGAATCTTTGTGTCCGAATGTTAGAGGTCCTGTCCCCAATTGGTTTTGACTGATCAATAAAGATGCCAGCGGCCAATGGTTGGGCTAAGGGAGATGGGGCAGGACCCTTAGAGTTTGGCAGGCTTCAACAAAGTGGGGATGAGAGGGAGAAACCGCCATGAAGTGGTGGGATACGGATGGATGTAGGAGCTGCAGGAGGTAAAGCCAACCAGTCATATGAGATTCCAGGTGAATAGTCACTGGTGGGATACGGATGGATGTAGGAGCTGCAGGAGGTAAAGCCAACCAGTCATATGAGATTCCAGGTGAATAGTCACTGGCCACTTCCCCAATTCAGCCTAGGGTGGCAGTGGAGGATTAGAAGTGCCAGTCATTGAGCTAGATGACATATTGAAAATAAGCTAATGTGTGTGTGTGTCTTCCATTCACAGATCCAAAGATTCCCTGGGCAGGTGGCTGGAAGCATGACCTGCCAGAACATAAAGCAAAACCAAACCAAACCAAACCAAAACCAAAACCAAAACCAAAACCAAAACCAAAACCAAAACAAAAACCCTCATGCTACACTGGGGTACTTGCACTTACCCATGTGTACATACATAGTTTTAAAAAAGTGTCCGTGTTTTAAAACCCTTTGATGGCTTCTCATTTTCAAACCATTAGCATGTTTTAAAACAACCTGCATGACAGTATACCCACCAGGAGACAACCTGAAGTCAGACTCCCAACACTTGCACTTGCCTGCCATGACTGATGGCACCCTCACACAGTGGACCCAAACAAACTTCCTTCCTTAGACTGCTCTTCTCAGGTGTTTTCTCACAGCAGCAGAAAAGCAAAGGCCACTCCGGCCTTCCAGCTTCCTCTCCTGATCCTACTTCCGTATTTATCCACTGTCATAGCTTGCTGCCTTTATGGATTTAGAATGAGCCTGGCTTTTGTCGCCCAGCCTCATCTTCACAAAAGCTGCCCCTTGGCCTTCGGAACACACCTCTCATCACCCCTACGAGAGGGTTTTCTCTAGATCTTCCATGGCAGTTGCCACTTCCCACTCTCACATTACCCAGACATCTCACTTTTTCTGTTTCCTGAAATTTGAATAAAATACGAATGATTCCACTTTTGTCTTTATGGGGTTGACTGCAAGGCTGCAGGTGGGATAATGTTTCAGCATCTACCACAATGCTGGGTAAACAGCGATAGTGTAAACTTTTTTTTTTTTTTTTTTTTTTTTGGTTTTTCGAGACAGCCCTGGCTATCCTGGAACTCACTCTGTAGACCGGACTGGCCTGGAACTCAGAGATCCACCTGCCTCTGCCTCCCAAGTGCTGGGATTAAAGGTGTGTGCCACCACTGCCTGGCAATAGTGTAAAATTTAATGCTGATTACATGACAGTACTGGGCACCGTTCCAAGCTCTTCTTGTGTGGTAACCCATTTAATTATTGTGACAAATCAGGAATGTAAGCCTTATTGTCTCACTTTACAGATGTCAAATTAGTAAAGAACGACATAGTGAGTTGCTAACATAACAGTGGAAAGCAGGACTTAACCAAGCAGTTCGGATCTGATGTTTGTATTTTTACTGATTGTATTTTATTAATCTTAATGTTTATAACATCATGTCCTTCAAAATGCTCACTGACTCACTCATGAACAAATTCACTGTTATAAAGCACGTCTCTAGGGAAGGTGACTTTACTCACAGAGAAGGAATCCTTTTGATGGATTGTTTGAGACAGGATCTTGCAGTGTAGTTAGTCCAGGCTAGCCTCTAAGTTGCAGTTCTCTAGCTTCACCTTCTCAATTGATGTTTCAATTATACGTCTGCACCAACATACCCAGATAAAACAAGTGTCACTTGTATAAGCAACCATGAAGATAGTCAAACTCTTAAGAGAGAATCTGCCTACAGGTGAATACTGTTAGTCTCATTCCAGCTGACAAAAGAAAACCTTCATGTCTCGATGTTCATCAAAATTTAGAGAACTGAGCTTAAGAACATGTATATGTTTGTACGTATGTGCTTATACATATGTACTTAAGGATACTGTATTAGTCAGGGTTCTCTAGAGTCACAGAACTTATGGAATATCTATATGTTAAGGGAAATTATTGGAATGCTTACAGTATGCAGTCCAACTAGGCAAACAATGGGCAACTGTGAATAGGAAGTCCAAGAATCTGGTAAGTGTTCTGCCCCATGAAGCTGGGTGTTTCAGCTGGTCTTCTGTAGAAGCTGGAATCCTGAAGAAGAAGATTCCAACAGATGTGCTGGCAGGTGAGTGCAAGCAGGGAAAGAGGAGTGAGTTATTTCCAATGTTGTTATGTAGGCCTCCATGAGGAGGTATGACCCAGATTGAAGGTGTGCACCACCTTAACTAAGCTTATGTTTAGCTTGAATTTACTCTGTTTCAGGCTGGCCTTGAACTCCTTGAGTCTTGAACTCAGTCTGCTTGCCTGCTTTAATCCTTGGATTAAAGGTATGCACCTCCTTGCCTGGGTCTAAGCTTTTCATGGCCTCTATGCCTCAGATCCAGATCAAAAGCATGTGTCATCCAGCCTTGCGATCTGGATCATAGGTGTGCCCTCCATTCCTGGAGTGTAGTTCATTCCAGATATAGTCAAGTTGACAACTGGGAATAGCCATCATAGAGACTAAAAACACCTTTCTGTGTTGCCTGAGTCAATCTAAGAAAATGAGCATTAGGACCCAGATTTTATGCTTTGTTAAATAATAGAAGCTAATTAGTTTTAAAATTTTGCCTGGACGACAGTGGACTGTCATTTATGGTGGCTGTGAAAAGTCAAAATACAGTATCTAGGGCAGAAGAGGTGACTCAGATTTTGAGAGTACACTTTTTTCTGGTCTCCCTGGGTAAGGGACACATACATGCAGGCACTCCTGCATACAGATAAAATAAGGAAATCATTTAAAATTACATAGAAGGTAAAATTGGGCAATGTTCTCCTTCCTGGTTTAGCTCCAACATTGACATGAATGCTCTCACCTGTTTCCATTTCCGTATCTAACAGCAAATGTTAACACTTGCCAACTGCTATAAAGTTGAGTAGTGTGTGATGTTTGTAGAGTTCTTTGTACTACAACAAAGATACTAATAGATACCAAGGCACAAGTCAACATAAACAGTATGCTAGTTTATTAGGGGCAGATGATTCAGGAGCAGTATGGATGTCCCAATAGTAACAGGAAGACTGAGCCTAACAAGCTGCATGTGTTCTTAGATTAGTCATCACTTAAATTCTCATGGCAGCTCCCCCTTCTCCTCTTCTCTCCCTCCCTCTCCCTTTCGACATAAGATCTCACAATGCAGAGGTGGATGCCCTATAGCTAGTTTGGTCCAACCTAAGATCTCACAATGCAGAGGTGGATGCCCTATAGCTAGTTTGGTCCAACCTAAGATCTCACTATGCAGAGGTGGATGCCCTATAGCTAGTTTGGTCCAACCTTTAAGCTTCTCCCTTCTGAGGGCTGGGATTAAAGAAAGGCATGTACCACCACCATGCCTGGCTTGTTACAATTCTTAAGAGTTATAACATGACTTGTTCATTTTTTTTAGTAATACTCAAAAGCATTTGATTTTAGTGGTAAATAATGTAAATAGGAAGAAGTTTCTGTATCACATCCAGTTCAGGGTTCACACTAAACCATGGTGAGTGGAGAATCACAGTCTCTGTGCATGTTACTGGGAGCTTCTCCGTGCTCTTCTATTGACTGGCTGTCAGCACTGAGGATGCCTATGCTAAGTAAGAGGCGCCTAACCAGCTGGGAAGTGGTTGTTTAGCCAAGGAGCTTGTCCACAGAACAGTTCTTAAGAAAACACGATACTGGAGTTTGTCAGGACTCTTGGATTTTCAGTTCAGAATGAAATAGATGTGCCACACTATCCTATGGACTGGTCATCACACACAATTTTTTTTAAAAACTAAATTAAACCCACAAGCTGCCTTTTGAACTGTATATATTGTTGTATTCTTTAAAATGGACATTTCAAAGTAATTTTTGTGGATAAAAAGAATTCAAAGTAAAAGTAAATTAGCATTTGTCTTTCAGACAGTTTAAGCACTTCCATCTTACCAGGCTCTTCATGACTGGAAGATCTGCGCCTTAGGTTTAGAACTGTCTTCTAAGGGCTCTTCTGCGATGGGGGTGGGGTAGGGGTATGGACTCTGTGTACACCCTCAAGTTCTTAAACTGTGGCTTGTGTGCCCCTAGGGGGTCATGTAACTATGGGATGTTTGACAACAGCAAAAGGTTTCTGAATGTGCAACAATCAAACATAAATCAAAATCAAACGAGCGGTGAATGCAAAGGATTTGTGTAGAGGCTCAAACCCATGCCGCACTGTGGCTCAGCACTGTAGCCTTGGTTCTGAGCACATCATGTGCACTTTGTTCTGTGTGTGCTTACTGATGCTGCCCGAAACACCTTGGCTCAGATCTGAGATTTCTGTGCTATGAACTGCACTGCTTTCTTATTGTACAGCCTTCTAGTCTTTTAAGAGATTATTTTTAATTATGTATACTTGTTAGGTTCTGTGCACATGAGTGCAAATGCCCTCAAGAGACCAGAGGCACTGGCTGTCCCTGAAGTTGGAGTTACAGGCAGATGTGAGCAGCCTGCCTTGGATGCTGAGAACAAAATTCCAGTCTTCTGCAAGAGCAGTGTGTGCTTTTAACTGCTGAGCCACCCTTTCTGCTCCTAGACTTCTACGCTTCAAAGACATAAAGGCTTAATTAAGGAAAAAATAATATTTTCCTATTGTTTCTTAGCACATGTCAAATTTATACATCTTTGGATTGTATTGTGTTCCAATTTTTGATTTTAAAAATTGCAGTTTGGGTTACTGACTTGCATTTCATTAAAAAAATTCACACAAAAATCTGGCTGGTGATTGGGATAGAATTTCCAACTATTTTTGAAGTGTTTCCAAACCTATTTTTTTTTTTGCCACTTTGCATTAGGTATTTATATAAAATGATTCTCAGCATTGGTAATTATAAAATCAAAATAGCAATCAACTACAAAAAAGTTGACAACGTTGTGTTTAGCAATATCAAATATTCAGCCAAGAATAAATAATTTTTATATAGAAACGAACAAGGAAATCTATCTCATTTGTATGCAAGCTTGCTTTTGTCTCAAATGGATGGATAAGCTTTTTGGTCTGCTTTGTTTCAAACTTCATTTCTAGGTTAGGATACAAAGTAGGCATTCAAAGAAAGAAAACAAAGTTGTTTTTTTTCTCGATCAGTCAATGTTTTATACCACTATTCATAACCTATATACCCAGAGTGGCATAAAAATTTCTCAGGTGTCGGGGCGGCAAGTTGAAAAAGTTTAATTGGCTAAATTCTAGACTGCCCGTTTTCGACATTTACCTCCTACGCAATCTAGGTTGCCTTTTCGTGGCAGAAGCATGAATATGTGCTTTGTTTCGCACGGAGCTTCCTAGAGATTTAAATTCAAGCAGCACCATAGGACACAATAAAGTTTTTTTTTTTTCTTCTTTTAACAGCACATCCATTTGTTTTGTTTGCTCTCTCCGTCCCTGGATACCCTGGCAGTGAGCTGAGTATCTGTCAGCAATTTGCTTGGCATTTTTCTCATTTGGTACAGGCTCTCCTAAGTGATGCAGATAGAGAATCCGCAGGGCAGAATCCCTAGCGCGAGACCGTGGCAAACAGATCTGGCGTGAGTTTGACAAGAACCACACTGTAGATACAGCACGTGAATTCCACGCTGTAGGAGCAGACATTTCGTTTCTACCCTTGATTACTTTGTGCCTGGCACAGGTTTCCCCTGGAACTCGTTTCCTTTGGCCGGGCAGGAGGGAGGTCGGGGAGGAGGCAGCCTTGGCACAGCAGGCAGAACGGAGCGCGCGTCCGCAGAGGGCGGAAGGAATCCCCAGCGGACCCGACGGACACGCCCTGCCGCTCTCCCAAAGGGCGCTCTCTCCTAGCACGCCTAGCTCCAAGGCAGCCCGCAAAACCCTTTTCTTTACCAGGGCAGACGAGACGCCCCCGGCGATCCAAAAGCCGAGTCAGCGGCCCCACCCACTCGCCTCCAACGGACCCCGGCCGCCTTCCCGGTTCCCAGCAGCCCCCGCGGAGGCGCCGCCCGCACGGGGCATGCTGGGAGTCGAGGTGCCCGGCGCTTCGTGACTCTCTCCCGTTCGGAATTCCACCTGGAACGCCGGGAGGCAGCCTCCCGGCCCCGCACTCTCAGCTTCAGGGCCCCCAAGAACGACGCCCCTCCCCGGCGGGGCGCCGCGCACCGCATCTCCCGCAAAGAGCCCCGCTCCGCCCCCCCGGAACACGCTCTACGGAGAACGACCGCGCCGCCGGCAGCGGCGGCCAAGCCGGCGGTGCGCAAGCGCACTAGCTCCGCGTGGAGGGCGGGGCCAGCACGAGGGCTCCGGGCCGCGGGGGCGCGCACGTCGGCACGCAGAGCCCCGTCACGTGGGGAGGAGCCGAGGCTCGCAGTGCGCGTGGCCGCGGCGGCTGGCGTGGGGTTGAGTCAGTTTGTGACACCCGGAGCTGCTGACCCGACAGGCGGCCCTCGGGACCCGCGGCCCGGCAGCAGGCGCGGAGCTTCGGGAATCGTGAGCCTGGCCCCCGTCCCAGAGCTCCGCGGAGCCGGCGCCGCCACCGTCCCCCGCCCCCGCCAGCGAACCGCCGCCGCGGGCGCGCCCCCGCTCTGCGCTGTCTCCTATGGCGTCCGCCTCCGGGGCCATGGCGAAGCACGAGCAGATCCTGGTCCTCGACCCTCCTTCAGACCTCAAATTCAAAGGTAGGCAGGCTGGGGCGCGCCCGAGCGGGGCTGGGGCCGGCGGGCGGGCGGGCGAGCGGCGGCGGCGGGGTGGACCGGCCGTGCTCCCCTCCCCTCCCCCACGCCGGGGCCGAGCGAGCGTCGGAGCCGCGGCCCCGCTGCGTCCCTCGGCCCCGCGCCTCGCCGTCCTCCGCTGCCGGGCCGGGCTGCGGAGGGGAGGGGAGGGAGCCGGACGGGCGCCGCGGAGGGCTCAGCCCGGCGCCGCCGCCGCCATCTTGCGGCCCGCGGGGGCGCCGCGGGACCTCGCCCGCGCCTTGCGCGCCCGCATGGCGTCCTTGCCCCAGGGCGGCCGCGGCACGGTCGGGTCGAGTCGGGGCGGGGCGGTGCGGGAGGGCGGCTGTGAGAGCAGGAGCTCCGGGGTCTGCGGCCGCCCTCTCGCCCGCCCGCGGGTGGCGTTCGGGGGCTTTGGGCAGGCGCCGCCCGCGGGCGAGGCGTTCCCGGTGGCGGCCTCGCCCGGAGGCTTCCCCGGTCTGGTGCGGGACTCGGCCGAGCGGGGAGACCCAGCAGTGCCCGGCTGGGACTGACCCCGAGGGTTGGCACGGCCCCAAGCGCGCGGCCGAAAGCTGTGCGTCAGCTGGGGCTGGGGCGTGCACGGTCGCAGGTTAGTGGTAGTGGGGTCCCCTTGTGTCAGCTCGGCGTGTCCCTAGGGACGGAGGACCCCGTCCTTGGGTTCACACTGCCGTTTTACCGACGAATTGTCAGGGTTTGTGACCCTCTGGACGTTTGCGGTTTCCCAGCATACCCCTAGAAAGCTGATAAGGTGCCACCCAGCTCTGGAACTGTTGACTTTGGAGCATGGACTGTGATAGACAATCAGTGGCTAGGCGATCTTGTTCGGATCCAAGGCCGTTCGCCTTCTCAGTGTGTAGGAAACGAAAAGTTACACAGAACAGTTTACTATATTTTAAGGAGTCCCGACAGAATGGAGCTCAAAAGAAAACGCGATCCTTCCTATCTTTAAATGTAGAGTGTCCCCCCCCTTTGAAAGTTAATACCTTGCGTTTTAATTTCAGCAACTGATGAAAACAAATTTCCTTAGGCGCATATCGATTCCAGTACTAAAAGAAAAAGTGAACCCATTATAGTAGTGTAAGAGTGAGTCCAAATGAAAATAGCTGAATTGTCCTTGTGGGAACAATTTAAAATAGTTCCAGGTACCTAAAGATTTTATATTTTAAATAGTTTTAGGGCTTATAAACATTTGGCATTTTGTTCTTAGCATGCCCTGCAGGTGTCTCAGTACATTCACAAGTCTCTTTACTAGACACGAACTTGGTTGTGATTTTAAGGCAGTTCTAATGTATTTGGAATTGGGTCGTGAGCCACACTTCAAACCCCAGCATTTTGGAAGTCCAGGAACATTCGAAGTTTGAGATAAGCTCAGGCTGCATGGGAGACACTAGACAGTATCTCAGAACTTCGGGGAGTTTGAGTGTATTTTGCTGCATCAAATTTCTGTGTTGCCTGATTTGTTTTTTTTTGTTTGTTTGTTTTTTTGTTTTTTGTTTTGGAGGGGAGTGGGCGGAGTTTGCTGAGAAGTCCTTAATTGTTATTAGACGTACTGTAGCCATTGGTAGTGGAAGCGATTTAATGTACATTTCTACGATATTTTGTGTGGTTTGCTTTTCCCCTTTTGACAGTGTAAGAGGTGTAAGAGCAAATTTTCTGTACTACATAGACGTGTGAAAAGAGCTTTATGAGACAGGTTTTAAAAACCACCAGAAACTACGTTGTGCAGTATCCATATAGATCACTTATTTTTGATGTTAAATAGTAATAATCATGTTTATACAACAGGCTGTGTGTTACCAACAAAATGATCCCAGTACTACTGAAAAGGCATATAAATGGTAGGTTGAGGCAGGACTGGAAGAAGCTTCCTGCTGCAGGAAGTGCTAGGCAGAAGGCGCTTGCTTCCATGTTGCCTAGGGACAGCTGTGCAAAGGAGTGTTTGGGTAAATCCTGAGGTGAGAAGAAGATGAGAATAGACTTAAGTGCCCAGTTGTTCAGACTTCTGGAAAGGTGGGTGAGATGGGAGAAGATTGAAGTAGGAGTTTGACAGTTGAGTTTGATGCTTTCCTTCTTAATGTTACTTTGTTAGTCAAAAATAATTTGGTACAGTGGTAACCTCTGTATTTAAATGCACAGTTCTACACTAAGTAGGGGGATTTAGAATCCACAGTGTGCATGATCTTTTGGTTGACCATATCAAAAATTATTTAACTGATCTTTACATGTGTTTCATTTAAGTGTAGGTTTATACATTTCCTTTGTAAAATTACTTGATTATCTGGTAGGTTTATTTGAATTATTTGGATTCAACATTGATTTCTTCAGGAGTGACTCAGCCATTCTGAGATGGACAGTTTTCCTTTAATATGAATAATGATAAATATTGTTACTTTGCATTTTTATTTCAGTCTTTTAGTCAAAATTCTTAACTAGTGTATATATACTAGTTATATATATATAATTTTTTATGATTGTAGAATGAATTCTAAAGCAGACCTTTTAGTGCTTTAGTACATAAAAAGAATTTTTTTTTAGTTGCTTAAATCCTAGCAATATTTTGACCAGTAATTTAGATTTGAAATTGGATATTTCACAGAAAAAACTTTTTTGTCTTAAAGTTTAATGTGTTATAAAATTTGTTTATTGTTTTGTGTAGCATTTTGCTTTTCCTAGATGCTGACAATAGTAGAGGGAAGTTGGAAGAAGAAAGGTTTGCAAAAAAAGAATTCCAAGTGTGTGCTTCCCCATAATGGTCCTGGAAAAGAGGAAAACTGACTGAACTCCTTGTGTTGAGGTAGCTCTTGCGAGCACCTGAGGAACACAGGGAGTTAGCTGTGCTGCCACTGTCAGCCAACAAGTCACACCCCTTCAGTCCGAGACTGTTTTCTTCTATCTTAGGCTGCCTTTGGACTCCCAGTACAACCATGAGGATCTTGAATCCTTTTTAAATATGATTTTTTTAAAAAAGGTTTATTTTTTATTTGTGTAAGTCTTTTCTTGTATGTACATGTGTATGCTACTTGGGTCCTGAGTGCTTGTGGAGGCCAGAAGAGGGTGTCCTTTGGAATTGGAGTTAGAAATGGTCGTTAGCTGTCATGTAGGTTCCTAGAATTGAACCTGGATCCTCAGGAAGTGTTCTCAACCACTGAGCTGTCTCTTCAACCACTTTTTAAATTTTTTTTAAAAAGATATATCTTGTGACAATTTTACACATGTGCGTTCGTGTGCACACACACACACACACACACATTAACTTGATTATCTTTTGTGTTCTACTCCACCTGACCCACTGCCTCATGCTTCCCTCCTACCTTTGTGTCTTCACTGTGAAATCAATATTTTTAGTTATAGACGTGTGTGTCTTCATGTGGACATGAGTGCAGGTGCCCTTGGAGGCTGGAGATGTAGGAATCCCTGAAGCTGGAGTTATAGATAGATGGTTGTGGTGAGCCGCCGATGGGGATGCCGGGAGCTGAACTCAGGTCCTCTGAAAGAGCAGCAGGTGCTCTTAACTGCTCAGCTATCTCCTCAGGCTCCCTCTACCTTAAATTACCTCTTATATCCAGTTAGTGCTAGCCTTGTGTGTTGGCATGGGAGCATGAGCAGCCTACTAGCTGCTCCCTCCCTTCCCCTAAAGAAGACTGCCTGTCCTTTTCTTAGTAATGGTCAACTGAGATGACCAGGTGCAGATCTGTGTGGGTTCCTTAGCTGCTGTGAATTCAGAAGTGCAGTGGCCATGTCATGTCCCCAGAGGACAGCATCACTCTCATAGCACTCTTTTCTGTCCTGCTCTTAGCTTCCTTTCACCTCCTCCTGGATACTCTCTAAGCCTTGGGAGTGAGTGTGGCCCATTAGGACTGAGCACTCACTGTCACCGATCTTAGTACTGAGTCCTGAATTAATTACCGCTTATTACAAAAAAGATGCTTCTCTGATAAAGGTTGAGAGCAGCACGTAACAATGGGTATAAATGTGAACCTTTAGAAGGCAGGTCAACAACGTGAACATGTAGTAAGACAACAGTGGTGAGTTCTACCCAGGGCCTAAGATCTCCCCAGCAGTGGTCTCTTAACCAGATGAGTTCTCAAATACAATTAAAAACTGATTGGTTACCCCCATATTAGGCATGCCACTATTATACCAGTAGGCGTGGCTTGTCTGGCTTTGTAGCATGCAGGGCCCAAGGTTGAGTACTTCTTGTGCTGTCTTCTCCCTCAGTGGCCTGCACAGCATCTCCAGGCCGCATGAGAGATAGTAGGGAGGAAGTTTCTCAATCAGTTCCAGATTGGGTCTCTGTGTTCTGTGCTTATCTAAGACCTCGAAGTTTTGTTCTGCCTTCCTCTTCCTTCCAAGTGCTGGGTCATGGATCAGTCCTACCACCCCTGAGCATCATGGAACAGCAGCATATCGTTAAGATGAGCACAAGCATTGGGGAATACTACAGGTTTTTGCGCGGGGGGGGGG